>NC_090765.1:57345146-57365146 GCF_036898095.1 Palaemon carinicauda | reverse complement strand
GCAATTCTTCATCTATTAACTGCAGTCCCACCCACGGAGACCACAAGCAACGATTATTTATGCTAACCGTCTCGAAAAAGACTGCGTTTTTCGGAACATGGATTCGATTGCACGGGATGGGCCAAGACTCACCCCCCCCCCCCACCCACAACCCTACCTGTTGTGGAAACGTGTGGGCGGAGGTTAAGCACAGCATCACACAAGATGTACTTATACGTCAAATTCATATAAGTAACGAGTATTCTATTTCTCCTGTTCATATCTAACACTGAACAATGATTAACAAGTAATTTTTCTTTCCGGTCACGCTCAGCGGCATTGCCAGTCGTATAAACTTGGTCTTCTCACGTCCCTCGGGTAGGGGAAAGAAGTGTAGTCATACCCTGGTGAGAGTGGTTGTAGATAGGAAAAGGAGAGGGGTTGGAAAGGTTGAATATGTGTATGCATGACAATCTAGATATTTACCCATTATCTTTGACAGGTTGCGTACACTGACCCCCCACATATACAAATACACACACAATATATATATATATATATATATATATATATATATATATATATATATATATATATATACTAAGAGAGAGAGAGAGAGAGAGAGAGAGAGAGAGAGAGAGAGAGAGAGAGAGAGAGAGCGTGCTCAGTAACATAATCTTCATCTTTGTAAAAGAATCCGGGCTCGAATCCATGGTGAGATCAGGTACATGCGGTTTAGTCAAGATGTGATTACGGCTTAGTGAAATCCTTACTTAAATGCGTAGTTCGTAAGTGTGTGTGAGTGTATATATACATACATATACACACAAACACACACACATACATACATACATACATACATATATATATATATATATATATATATATATATATATATATATACATATATATGTATATATACACACGTGTATATACTTATTTATATATATAAACATTCATATATACAGTATATATATATATATATATATATATATATATATATAATCATAATTTGTTAATACGTAAACTTCATTCATTTTTTTCATATGAGCCATCCAAATAATTTAATATTAAATTTAATTCGATCCTGCTTGATAGAGCAATGTCACTGTCCCTTGCTTCTGCCATTCATGAGTTGCCTTTAAACCTTTAAACATGTCAGAAGGAAGTTTATGTAGCAGGAATCCTCAGATCAAACATAGCTTCAGAGATTAAGTATTTGGAATTAAATACTAGTTTCTTTTTTTATTATTATTTTAATATTCTTTTGGTATTTATATGATAAAGTGATGATACCTAGAAGACCTTCTTTTAGAGTTACAATAATGAATCCCCAGAATTTAAGCTTGGGATAAATAAGAGTATTTTCTGAGAATAAGTTTCCTTGCAAAAGCTGATATCTCGACGATCGATTTCATTTCGTTGTTAAATTTCATAAAAAAAAAAAAAAATTAAATTTCATAAAATTATTTTAAATTTCATAAAATATTTCAAATTTCATAAAAATATTTTAAATTTCATAAAAATATTTTAAATTTCATAAAAACATTTTAAATTTCATAAAAATATACTGTTCCATTTCATGAAATAAATATAAGACCATTAATAAAAAAAACTGCTTCTGTGTAAATATAAAATAAATTTATTGATAATTCACTTAAATGACAGATGCATCAACAACTCCTAATCCTTCACAACATCAACAAAGTCCTATTTTCAATTACAAATGATGAAAATTACGCCAATATAAAATATTCCAAAGGAATCTTGACAGCATATCACATACGGAGAAGACCTTTCCTACCCATAATGCCTCCTTCGACCACCATACATGTACGCAGGACAAAATCGATTTCAACGTCCTCTCTCTCTCTCTCTCTCTCTCTCTCTCTCTCTCTCTCTCTCTCTCTCTCTCTCTCTCTCTCTCTCTCCATTCTGGACGCCTACCTGAGCATGTGCTTCCGCTTCCAAAATCTCATCTCAGAGAGAGAGAGAGAGAGAGAGAGAGAGAGAGAGAGAGAGAGAGAGAGAGAGAGAGAGAGAGGAGAGTGGGCGATGGGGAAGTAATGGATGGTTGTATGGGAACGATGGAAAGTGTGTAGGTGGGTTGCCTTTGAGTCTCTCTCTCTCTCTCTCTCTCTCTCTCTCTCTCTCTCTCTCTCTCTCTCTCTCTTTCATCTCCCCGGCATCGTCCTCCTACACAAAAGGACCCACCCGGATTAAGGATATGCTTCCATCCTACAGGGAGGCAGTAAAATGAAAATCCATACTTCCTTTCGTCCAATTCTTAAGCTTTCTTCGTTCTCATTGCTCAGACCTCGACGTAAGAGGGGAGGGGGGAGGAGTTAGAGAGAGACTTTTAGTTAGAACTGCCTGTGACCTACTTACTTTCTTCGGAGACGCAATTAAGGAATAGGGTATTTTTGTGTGTACGTTAATAGATATGTGTATATATATACATACAAACATACATACATATATATATATATATATATATATATATATATATATATATATATATATATATATATATATTTCTGTGTGTGTGTGTATACACACACACACACACATAATATATATATATATATATATATATATATATATATATATATATATATATGATAAAATTTGCACATTTAACGTGTTTTTCCTATTTCAAATAAGCCACATATATTAACACATTAAAGTCTGGAATCTCTTAACGACCTCGGGATCACAGCCCCAGGCGAAATCACTCAAAGACTTAAGTATCTGACCGGCCGGGTTTCGAACCCTGGCCCAGGATACCTGTATGACATTGACCATACCACTCAGCCACGAAGAAAGATAAAAGTCAATGACAATTCTTCTGTACATATACCTGTCGAATTCAGGTTTTATGTACTTAGAATTGAATTCAACCCATCTTCACCATCATAGCTAATTGATAGGTCAGCTGTTCTTGATATCAATGTACAATTAAATTAAAAAAAAAACAGATCAAACAATATATGTTAATTCAAACACAACATATATATATTATATTGCAAAGCCTCTGATAAAGGAAGAAAAGTTTGAGACTGAAACACTTCATAAAACAGGGAGACACACAAGATAATACTCAAGATATTATAATATAGTCTTTTCAAGAACTAATCAATTTGGAATTTAACTTTACACATTTCAGTTCGCTTTATGAAGTACAGCACGGCACCAAAACCAACATTATTGTGTATCTAACTACAGACAAATAAGGTGAAAGCTTTAAATCTAAACATTTTAAACCCGAAATATATAATTTTTGACAGTTTAATAAAATAAATCAGGCCAGAAACACAGCTTCCAAAGCATTACCCCCATCAGGGTGAAGACGCCCTACATCCAAAAGCCCCAAATTCATCTTCCAAAGCATTACCCCCTTCAGGATGAAGACGCCCTACATCCAAAGCCCCAAAATCATATTTTCAATTCCTTCAGAAATATCCTCTTTGCTTACCTGGTGGTCAGGAGAAGGCGATGCCCCTACGTCGCTCTCCACGGAGGACGCCGACGAAGACGTTGAAGGAGGCGCTGGAGGAGGGCCCCCAACTGATCTGCTGAGGCCCATGCCGTCCTCGGAGCAGACGCCACCCCGTTCGCCATCTTCCCGTTCAGAGTAGCCGTTCTCGCTGGAAAGGGAAAAAAAATTATACTTGGATTTTCATCGGAGCAAATAGCAATTAATTCATGTTTTCTTTCTCCCGCCAACCATATTAATATTCATTGGTTCATTACCTCCGCCTACGAAGTTGGAAGGAGGTTATGTTTTACCCCCTGTTTGTGTGTCTGTTTGTTTATTTGTATATGTGTTTGTTTGTGGGTGTGAACAGGTTCCTGGCCACAATTAGGTTATGTTTTCGCTCTTATATGTGTATTTGTTCGTGTGTATGTGTGTGTTTGTTTGCTCCTGGCAACCATTTTAATCGTAGAGTAATGAAACTTGCAGGGATGAACTATTATGTAAAAATCTGTAACTTATCAAAGTCAAGGTCAAAGGTCAAGCAAAATGTCCAATTCACGTAATCTGCCATAACTTTGGACATCGTTGTCAGAGACTTCAAACTTGGTTCATATTTGAGTGAATGAAAATCCACGAAAATTAATACAAGTTAAGGTCAAAGATCAAGGTCGAACAAAAGGACGAGAAATAAACTGCCGCGACGGAGGTCTGCCTTCTACTGTGTGCCCCTCTAGTTTTTCTCGTCTATAGTCAGTTTATTTTAGCGATGCAGATTTGCACCGACTCGCAGCGGTGCCCTTTTAGCTCGGAAAAGTTTCCTGATCGCTGATTGGTTGGACGAGATAATTCTAACCAATCAGCGATCGGGAAACTTTTCCGAGCCAAAAGGGCACCGCTGCGAGTCGGTGCAAATCTACCTTGATAAAAGAAATGTACTACAGAGGTAAAGGAAGAGAGTAAATTGAAGATTTTGATTAATGGTTTATATATATATATATATATATATATATATATATATATATATATATATATATATATATATATATATATATATATATATATTCTGATGAAACAGGAATAAGATGTAAATTAAGGAAATAAATCAGTTACTGGTGGTATGCAGTAATGAAGAGAAAAAGATAAGGACAATAAAAAAAGAAGCTCTACTCTCCAAATAAAGGAAATAAATGTATCTCAAATTCTAGATCTTCCTTAATTGATTAAGATTTAATTCAGTTAACGTCAAAAGAATCTCTCACTATGCAAATCAGGATACAGAATCACAAGGAAGGTATGTTTGAATTAACTGCAGATAAAATAGGAAAGATTTCTACTTCTGTTTCATCGAGGTAAGAAAAAAATTGACTGATTCTTTGCTAAAAATTTGCTTGAAAGGAATGAACAATGTCAGTAAAGATTTCTCTCAATAAGAAAAGATCGGAAAGATGAGAAATAATGATTGAAAACACGAGACGAAACAGATTGAAAACACGAAAAACAAAAAGATTGAAAACACAAGAAACAAAAAGATTGAAAACACGAGACGAAACAGATTGAAAACACGAAAAACAAAAAGATTGAAAACACAAGAAACAAAAAGATTGAAAACACGAGACGAAACAGATTGAAAACACGAAAAACAAAAAGGTTGAAAACACAAGAAACAAAAAGATTGAAAACACGAGACGAAACAGATTGAAAACACGAAAAACATAAAGATTGAAAACACAAGAAACAAAAAGATTGAAAACACGAGACGAAACAGATTGAAAACACGAAAAACAAAAAGATTGAAAACACAAGAAACAAAAAGATTGAAAACACGAGAAACAAAAAAATTGAAAAGACGAAAAACAAAAAGATTGAAAACACGAGAAATCATTTAAGTAAAATATTGAAAACGAGAGGGGAAAAATTGAAAACACGAGAAATCATTCAAGTAAAGCATTGAAAACACGAGAAACAAAAGATGAAAGGAAGAGAAATCATTTAAATCAAGAATTAAAAACATAAATTACAGAAAGTCTTCATGAACACTAGCCCAGGACTTGACCATTTCTCTTCAGATCCAGTTACAATGAAGATTAACATTCGCGATCCAGGGGAATTAGCCCGAGTCTAATGGACCACATTCCCCTAATTTGTTGCGATTTACCCATTTCCCTCTTGAATAAAGCCAAGGGACAGTGACTGAACCAGTTTCTGTTCCAAAAGGGGTAGAGTTATTCGTTCATTGTAATGTTTCCGTTGGTGTTTTTTTTTTTTCACTTTTGGTTCGTAAGATAATTTTTTTTTTTTATTTGGCATATGTGCGTGCGTAAAGTTGCGGACATGAAGTATACAGAATCATACATACATACATACATACATACATACATACAAACATACACATATATAATATACATGAGTGTGTGTGTGTATATATATATATATATATATATATATGTATATATATATACTGTAATAAATAAATATATAGTGTATAAATATATACACACACACATATATATATATATTATAATATACATATATATACAAACACAAGAGTATATTTAATATATATATATATATATATATATATATATATATATATGTATGTATGTAAAACTGTATAAATAAATATATAAAGTGAATATATATGTAACTATACACACACACACACACACACACACACATATATATATATAGTATATATATATATATATATATATATATATATATATATATATACTTATATAAACATATACATATATATCCCTATATATTCTTATAAAGTGGGTTCATACAAGGCTTAACACAATGCAGATGACTACACTGTTTAGGTGTATGAAGAGACCACTGAACAATGTGGCAGTCCACCATTGTTTGTGTATTTATCTGGAGGCACCTGTAAGGGCAACTAACACATCAGTACACGTGTGTGTAAGTGTGTGTACAGAGTACCTGAAGTAAACACTGAACATTAAACTGCATTCAGCAGTGAATTAAGAATAAATTGCATAGGTAGCCATTACTTCTTAAGTGGTTCAGTAACCAAGAGGTTGATATCTGGAAGCGGGTTCAATACTGAACTATCACCACTAGGTCATTCAGTCGAAAATTGGTGTTAAGTTTAAGGACATGGGATTAGTAAATCAAATCTCTTCTGGTACCATATATATATACATATATATATGCATATAAATATAAATATATATATATATATATATATATATATATATATATATATATATATATACAGTGTATGTACATATATATATATATAATATATATATATATATATATATATATATATATATACACTATATTATATACATATATATATATACATATATATATACAGTTATATATATATATATTATATATATATATATACATATACATATACATATATATGTACATACACGGTATATATATATATATATATATATATATATATATATATATATATATATAAACACACTAGCCTATTGGAAACATCCCACCCTAGCAATCTGTTGGACGAGAGTTCGCGACCCCCAAGCTCAATAGTTTCTAGAGGTGTTATTGAACATACAGATAAAACGGTGGAACCCCAGATGTTAAATACTTCCTAACTCAAATAAATCCGCTATCAAACAGGGTGAGAAAAATGCCTTGGCGAACAATTAGCGTGTCTTGTTAGATCTTTCTCAAGAGCATTCTATGACGCAAGCTAAACTTGCAATATATCACACTAAATGTTTTTGCTTATTTAAAGTTATTTCCTTTGTATTTTCATTGCAACAGTTCACCTAAAATGTCAGTGATTGTCTTATAATTGTGAAACCCTCAATAAAAATAGTTTTCTGGGCAATGATAACTCTCCAAGATACCATTCTTTATCTTCTATTTAGGCCATCAGCTCTCCTTACTATAAGTTGAATTAAATCTTATTTCATCTACACGATTCTTTTTATTGATTTCACTGCATGAAAGTATTGGAAACTCCGTATAATAATGCATCAATTACTTTCACATGAAATCTTATCGGGAAAATTGGATCGCCTTCTGAACAAGTTGGATATTGAAGAGCCTTCTGGAACAAAAGAAAGTTCAAGAGCCGATGTTCCAATGTATATAATCTTTAGTGTGTTATCGTTATAATTAAGGTAACTATATTAGTCTTACTAACATTGTATATTTAGCGTATATATTTGGTCTATTTTTTTGCCAGCTTTAATGCATCCATGATATCTGAAGCGTTAAAAATCCATTCGATTATACATTACAGCATTATTCGTATCTACTAACAACATGCCATTAAAACTGTACGGGCAAGTTTATTTTCCGAACTGTTACCGAGTTTGAATTTTAGTTTTTCTACCTAGGTTAGTCATTTGGTCCTTTATTTTAAAGGTTTCCGTAAAATCTAATTGGTTATTTTTCCGGTTAGGTAATTATATCTACAACAGTAACATTATTAATAATTTTAGATGCAACTAATTATAAAAACGAGGTAATAACACAATGATAAAACCTAATGTGGATACATGCCAGCAAAACATATAAGTTTATCCTGAAGGAAGGCTAGAAAGAAAACGGACATAATATCACATGAGAGAAAATGAGAACGTCTTATGTAGCTGTGACTTAACTAAATCTCACAAGGTTTGTTCTAGCAATTTCATCGACTAAACGTCGCTCTCAAAGAAAAATATACAAACAAACAAATATAGAATAATAATTAAAATAAATAACCACAAATAAAAAAAATAAACATGGCTGCAACATACGCATAAGGATCGAAACAGAAAATGGAAAAATAGCCATAAAATTTCAGACTTACTTAGGAATACACTCTGTCACACTACTCTATCTTGTATCTTTTATTATTATTTTTTTTTAAGTACAGTTTATACATTTAAGATCTATTTTAGTGATGTTACTGTTCTTAAAACATGTGATTTTAATTGTTTATCAGTTTTCTTGAAGGTTATTCAATTCCTAATTTCCTTTCCTCGCTGGGCTACTTTTCTCTGTTGGAGCCCTTGGGCTTAGAGCATCCTGTTTTTCCAACTCCGTACGGACAATCCCCTATATATGAAACATCATATAATTGAATACAATGAACAGAGAAGTATAAAAAAGCAACCCATAACCTATCGTATATTACAAAAAAAAAAAATATATATAAATTATTTCCCTTTGTTAATTAATCTATGAATTAATAGTGAAATACAAGTGTTTTTGAGTGTATTTGCGAAATATTTTTGTCATTTCTGGCGTATAAGCTTACGACACTGACACACACCTTGCATTAAACCACTAACTCATTGCTAATATTTTACTACAGCTCTACGTATATACACTGAAAACCCCGAGATATGAGAGAGAGAGAGAGAGAGAGAGAGAGAGAGAGAGAGAGAGAGAGAGTCACAGTATGGCTAAAGACGACTATTCAGCAGTTCGTCGAACTCCCTGACACATATTGCACCATTCGTTATATGGAAATTTGCAGGCAATCTTAAGTTTCTTAAACGAACCCTATTTCACCTTGAATTCCACGAAAAAGTTTACCGAACTTGATTGCAAATTGCTACGTTGTGTCAATCTTTTGGTGAATAAATTACAGAAAACATAAAATTCAAGAGTAATAAAAGTAACATCACAATAACGAAACTATAATTTATCCAAGGAAAGAAAGGAAGTCTTCATTGGGCTACACCAGACCTGGCTGAATTTCATATACAAAAGTAGTAAGTCGAACCTCGAACTAGTTCGCCCAGAAGATTAGACAAGAATAGCTAATGTTGATCAAAATGTAAACAGTTAGGGGTGATGTTTATTGGACATATTATCAACATGGGCGCACCCAACCCTTAAGCTACGCCTTGTGTGGGTTCTGGCTACGTTAAAACAGGCAGTGATTCGGTAGTACAGGATTGCAGGCAGGAGCGGTTTTGAAGCTTAAAGGCTAACTTTACACAAACGGATTTTTTTCCGTACGGAAATATTTCCGCTCATTACGAGGCATGTCTTCACAAGAGAGGATTTTCCAAGAGTGGTTTCGCAGCTTTTGTAAGGCTCGGTTCACACACTGCGGATTTTTTTCCGTACGGAAATATTTCCGCTCATTACGAACCCTGTCTTCACAAGAGAGGATTTTCCAAGAGTGGTTTCGCAGCTTATGTAAGGCTCGCTTCACACAAGCAGATTTTTTTTCCTTACGGAAATATTTCCGCTCGGTACGAGGCATCTCTTCATACACGAGGCTTTTCCCAAGCGGCCTCATAGATTCAATAAGCTGCTATACTGGAACCGGGCGAACTAGCAGTGCAAATCTCTAGTAAATCACTACCGCTCAGTAATTCTTCGAGCGGGCTGTATATGAAGGGTCTCATTGAACTTCATTGTTTTCTAATCCGCGCGGAAATAAAACACGCGGTATCTATCCACTCGTGTGAAAAAGAATCTATAGAGGAAGACGCCAACATATTTAGTAAGTATAGTTGGTAATTCTAGCTATTTACGAGAAATGTGGATTCCCAACACAACCACTGACAGGAGTCCTTCAAGCTCTTCATATGACCACTGTCACTAGAATCGAGGCCTCTTCAGCCAGCTTCTTCCAGGACATGTGGAATCGCAGACTCTGTGGGCACTGTTTTCAAATAAATTACCAGAATTGAAACACCAGCAGGACTTTACTTAATGTGAACGGAGAAAAAAGTTTAACCCTAATTCTAAATTAAATTCTGTATCTATTTTTCGATTCCACTACATATTCCCCCTTTATTTTACAATATAAAAGAAAAAAAAATATGCAACCGTTTCTAGCCCACTGCAGGAAAAAGGCCTCCGAAGTGTTCTTAGTCATGTCTGGGGCTATAGGCTAGTTTTCCTCACCACGGTGGCCAAATGCGAATTGGTAATGGTAGGAGTTTTTGACTGATCGCTCACAGCAAATCACTACTCACTATGGGTAAACCTCACTAGTACAGCTTTGCTGATCATGGAGATACACAAACCCTTATCACCAACCACGTTAAGGTATTCCCACTCGGAAACGGATATATAATGTATTATAAACATATTTATAATATACATAATATATAATGTAATATATGTTATAATGCATCAAAAGTGAAACAATTCAAAATTATCAACTCCCTGCATTATATGTGGTGGCCTGTTGGTAAGGTCCTTGCCTAGTGATCGCCAGACTGGGGTTCGAGTCCCGCTCAAACTCATTCGTTTCCTTTAGCCGCTGCAAACCTCACCATCCTTGTGAGATAAGGATGGGAAGTTTGAAGGAGCCTTTAGCTTTACCTGCTCAGTCGTCAGCAGGCATTGCCTGGTCTTTTCCCTGGTCCTGGCTTGGGTGGAGAGGGGGCTTAGCGCTGATCATATGTATATAAGGTCAATCTCTAGGGCAATGCCATTCATGAGCAGCCTTTCAAAACCTCTTGCTTAAGGGTAAACTAGGGCACCACGATTCTTATTTCTCTTCCGCTTGTTTTGTTAAAGTTTTTATAGTTTATATAAGATATATCTATTCTAATGCTGTTACTTTTATTAGAATATTTTATTTTTCCTTCGTTTCCTTTCCTCACTGGGCTATTTTCCCTGTTGGAGCCCCTGGGCTTATAACATCCTGCTTTTCCAACTAGGTAGCTAGCAAGCTATAATAATAATAACAATAATAATAATAATATGGGATGAAACGATTCTCCTCCCGTAACTTGAACTGTAACAAATCAACGAAAAATGTGTCAAGTCACGATTACTATATTGGCAATACAACGACGTGAAATACCACAGTTAGTTCTACAATTCTGATAAAAGTAGAAAGTCAATCTCGATCGGTACATGGAATTCTGTTTTAAAAGCCCCAGCTGATATTTATGACCAACTCTCCATATATGTAAGACCAGAAAGAGAAACAATTATAGCCCACGTTCGAGCTAACAGAAATATATATATATATATATATATATACTGTATATATAAATATATATATACAAGTATGTATGAATGTATACACACAAACACATATATACTGTACAGTATATATATATATATATATACAGTATATGTGTGTGTATACATACATACTTGTATATATATATATATATATATATAATACACAGACACACAAATTTTTGTCAATATGTAATAATATCACAATCAAACGAAGAAGGAGTACGAGGGAATAATCTTCCACGCACACACACAAATCATTCCGAAATTAAACACGCAAGCGCGTGCACGAGCGCGCTTACGCGCACGCGAAACAAAAACATGAGGAATTTGACAAGTCACTACTGAAAACACAGTACTTTCACCGTTGAAACAAGATAACATATATTTAAACACTATGTCAGCTCAAAAGTGCGGAAAAGGTTACAATGATATAAATGATTACGTACGAATGACTCGTGCACCAGAGAGAGAGAGAGAGAGAGAGGAGAGAGAGAGAGAGAGAGAGTCAAAGTCAAAAATCCTATATTCCATTACAAAATGGTTATTCTGTTGAGAGAGAGAGAGAGAGAGATGAGAGAGAGAGAGGAGAGTCAAAGTAAAAAAACCTATATTCCATTATAAAATGGTTATTCTGTTGAGAGAGAGAGAGAGAGAGAGAGAGAGAGAGAGAGTCAAAGTCAAAAAACTATATTCCATTATAAAATGGTTATTCTGTTGAGAGAGAAAGAGAGAGAGAGAGAGAGAGAGAGAGAGAGAGAGAGTGTAAGTAAAGGACTCCTTTAAATAAGTTTTCGTTAAATTTGTATGATTTTGTTACTAAACTTATACCTTAAAGGTGTTTGGTTTCAGTTCCAATTTCATCAGTATAGATACTCACCAGAACGTCAGCCAGGCAAGGCCAATCACCCACTGTGGTGCCCTACCACAGCAGTGGCCTCTTTAGTAAACAGCTTAAACTCACAGTCCCGGGCTGGGATCAATCTGCTGCCATGCAAATGCTAGGCGAACCCGTTACTATTGTAATAGCCACTGTACTCTATGTTATTAGCCTATTTATATATTTCTTCTAACAATATCTTTCGAACTAAAATTTTCTGTAGAAGGGTAAGCTTAAGATAGTATCTCTGTCTAATAGTATTTATTCTTCTACCAATAAGTATAAAAATAAGATATCCTATGGGAAGGGGAGGCTTATGATAGTATCTCTGTCTAATAGTATTTATTCTTCTACCCAATAAGTTATGAAATAAGATATCCTATGGGAAGGGGAGGCTTATGATAGTATCTCTGTCTAATACTATTATTCTTCTACCCAATAAGTTATGAAATAAGATATCCTATGGGAAGGGGAGGCTTATGATAGTATCTCAGTCTAATAGTATTTATTCTTCTACCCAATAAGTTATGAAATAAGATATCCTATGGGAAGGGGAGGCTTATGATAGTATCTCAGTCTAATAGTATTTATTCTTTCTACCAATTAGTTATGAAATAAGATATCCTATGGGAAGGGGAGGCTTATGATAGTATCTCAGTCTAATAGAATTTATTCTTCTTCCAATTAGTTATGAAATAAGATATCCCATGGGAAGGGGATGCCTATGATAGTATCTCTGTCTAATAGCATTTATTCTTCTACCAATAAGTTATGAAATAAGATATTCCTATGGGAAGGGGATGCCTATGATAGTATCTCTGTCTAATAGCATTTATTCTTCTACCAATAAGTTATGAAATAAGATATCCTATGGGAAGGGGAGGCTTATGATAGTATCTCAGTCTAATAGTATTTATTCTTCTACCAATATGTTACGAAATAAAATGTCCTTTGGGAGGGTACGCTTATGATAGTATCTCTTTCTAATAGTACTTATTCTTCTACCAATATCTTTCGAATTAAAATGTCCAGTGAGAGGTAATCTTATGATAGCATCTTTATATTTTACGATAATATTTATTCTTCTACCAATATCTATCGAAATAAAATGGCATGGGAAGAAAGGTAAGGAAGGTGAAATCCCATCATGGAAAAAATGATATCGTGCTGTGTATTATAATCAAGGTATTGATAATGTTACTTATATGGAAGGTTTTGTGGATGAATGCTGTGAATATTAATGACTCGTCTTATTTGGACGTCACGGATATTTATGATGAGTCTTTGTGTTCATATGAAGGACGATGTTATTATTATTATTATTATTATTATTATTATTATTATTATTATTACAAGCTAAGCTATCACCCAAGTTGGAAAATCATGATGCTATAAGCCCAGGGGCTCTAACAGGGAAAAAATAGCCCAGTGAGGAAAGGAAACAAGGAAAATTAATCATCTACGGGAGAAGCAAACGAACAATCAAAATAAATTTTTAAGAAACTGTAACAACATCAAACATATATTTTTCAATAGCATTTCTAATAAGAAACTCATTCTATTTACATATCTATATATACACACAACACAAACAGACATACAGAAAAATTAAGTTTTTGTTAATGTTGTAACTGAAAGACATAATGACACTACAACTACTATTTACATCACCACCTTATCGATCATTTGTAAATACATCCACGAACAGTAGTAAACACGATTAGCTGGGTCAAGGTTAGCGTAAGATCGAGGCCTACATAAACATGAGAGTTTCTTCTTCAAGTTGAAAACAGGATCATTTCTGGGCCAGACTCAATTTGGGGTTCCAAGGGTACATACAGTACACTGTGTCAGTATGAACACACAAACATACCTCAGATTTCCCCTTTCCCTGGTATCATCTATTCACCTTTTCACTAGTTTCTTTACATTAATTCAACTCTTTTACTTGAGGGTACATTCGGGGCACCCTATTCAATCAAATTTCTCTTCCCTCTTGTTTTGTTAGAAGTTTTTATAGTTTATATAGGAAATATTATTGTGATGTTTCTGTTCTGTAAATATTTCATTTTTCCTTGTTTCCTTTCCTCACTGGGCTATTTTCCCTGTTGGGGCCATTGCGCTTAGAGCATCCTGCTATTTCCAACTAGAGTTGTAGCTTAATAATATATATATATATATATATAGCCTATATATATATGTATATATATATATATATATATATTAATAAATATATACATACATACGATATATATTTACATATAATTTTACCTTTATATATATACATATATGTATATATATATATATATATATACAAACATATATATATAGACATATATATATACATATACATATAGATAGTTATAATATATATATATATATATTATATATATATATATATATATAATAACCAGACCCTTGTTCTCTATTATACAGGGGAGATTGGATCCTAGGAATTCCTCATTCAGAGGGAAAATCCCCATGAACTGAATTTAAATACCTTCAAAAACCACATAAACGGAATCCATATTAATCCTCTCTAAATATAAAGTAACATATAACATATAATCCTGACTATTCTCCTCTAAATATTAAAATACAACATACCTAAACTCTAGTTCTATTTCAGTTCTATTTCAGAACATCATTTTCACCTAATACAGTAGTCACTGAAAAACATTCGCTATATTTAGTCTAATATTTCTCTCCACCCCCGGCCACATGTGGTGTCGGTTCCGAGGAATGTGTCGCAAGTTCAAAAGATCCTTTGAATGGGCTAATTCAAGGCATATTAAGCCTTGTCCTCAAAGAAATCCTTTCATGTCGAATCCAGTGAAGCAAGAATGGACGGATCTTGGTGTTGACACCCACAGATAAAAAAAAGAGTTTTAGTATTCTTGTTATATTCCTTATCCAAAGGCGTTATTTAGATTCGCAACAGGTGTTAAAAAAGTTAGTATTTTAATTATAATTCATTACTATTCAATCATGTTTTAAAGAAGTTCAGGATTTCAATAATATATCTTAACTAAAATTATGACGGAATTATTCTCCTCCAAAGAGTAAACATATCCTTTTAAAGCTACATAAAAAAAAAAAAAAAAAAAAAAATAGTTTAAAAATAGTTTAAGAAAATAAAATTAAAAAAAAAAGGGCAGATTTAACTAATCGCTTACGAATGACGGGTGAAAGGGCAGGTTATGTCCCTGGAAAAAACACATGCATAACCGAAGCTCCTCTCCACCCAAGCAAAACCCAGGTGCCCCAGACAGTGGCGACTGACAAATCAGAAAGTATGGGCTATAAAAAAAAAAAAAAAAAAAAAAGTTAAATAGTCGCTTACGAACGACGGTGCCAAAGGGTTAAAATATATCCTGGACATTACACATACATAACCGAAGCTCCCCTCCACCCACCGCGAAACCCAGGGGGACCAGGCAGTGGATAATGACGAAATCAGTCTACGGGCCTGAAACACCTGTAAGTAGACACATAGAGAAAAAGAGATTCCTTAACATGAGGTACCCTCCCAAAATATTTTATCCATTCTCTTTAGCACACAGATCACAACTAACGTCTCTGCCTGGTGTTTCCCAGTCGGGGGTTCGAGTCCCGTTCAGACTCGTTAGTGCCATTTGTGTCTGCAACCTTATCATCCTTGTGAGCTAAGGTTGGGGGGTTTGAGGGACCCTATAGGTCTATCTGCTGAGTTATCAGCAGCCACTGCCTGGCCCTCCCTGGACCTAGCTTGGGTGGAGAGGAGGCTTGGGCACTGATCATATAATATATGGTCAGTCTCTAGGGCATTGTCCTGATTGCTGGGCAATGTCACTGTCCCTTACCTCTGCCATTCATGAGCGACCCTTTAAACCTTCAAATAAGAAAAACATGGTTTTTTTTATGCTTCTGATGTAAATCTGAACAATATTTACGGAAAGGGACATTTAAAGCGTCTCGTTTAGTTATTTCACAAAGTCAAGCTTACCGACAATGCAAATCAAGGTGACTACCAATGACAATCAAAAATCTCATCTTGACTCTACAATTATTACGTCGTCATTCGGTATTTTCGTCAGAATGCTTTATATATAATTATATATATATATAATATATATATACATATATATTTACATATATATATATATATATATATATCTACATATACATACATATATATTAATATATTATATTATATATATCATATCATAATATATACGTATATATATATATATATATATGTATATATATATTATATATAGGCTATATATGTATATCATATACACACACACACACACACATATATATATATATATATATACATATATATATATATTATATGTAACATAAATATATATAAATCATATATATATAATATACATATAATATATTTATATATATATATATATATAATATACTGTATATATATATATATATATCAAACCAGACACTTTGCTCTTCATCCTATATTATTGTTATTTTCATTATTATTACTAGCTACGCTACAACATTAGTTGGTAAAACAGGAGGCCATTAGACCCAAACGCTCCAACAAGGAAGAAAATTAGCCCAGTGAGGAAGTATAACGAAAATAAACTACAAGAGAAGCAATGAAGAATTAAAATAAAATATGTCAAGAACAGTAATAACATTAAAACAGACCTTTCATATATAAACATTAAAAAGAAATACGAAAAAAAAAGTTACAGTTTGTGTATCGAGTGCTATTTTGTCACACTGGTTTAGCAAACAATAAACAAAGCCAAGATGTTTAGCTATCATTTGTTTATTGCCAGTAGAGCGCAAACCTCCGCCAGGGCAACTTATTTCTCGACCTTTACATGTATTGATTGGCGTGGTTTTTCATTCACTCGAATATGACCCAAGTTTGAAGTCTCTGTGACAACGATGTCTAAACTTATGGATGATTTGGATATTTTGCTTGCTCGCAAACTTGACCTTTGACCTTAACATGTATTAATTGGCGTGGATTTCCATACTCTCAAATATGAACCAAGTTTGAAGCCTCTGTGATGGCGGTGTCCAAACTTATGGCTGATTAAGTGAATTGGATATTTTGCTTGACCGTAACTTGACCTTCCAAAATTCAATAATTTCCAGTTTTTACATAACAGTTAATACCTGCAAGTTTCATCACTCTACGATTAAAATTGTGGGCAGAAGTTGTTCACAAACAAACAAACACAAATACACACAAACCAACACACAAACAGGGGGCGATAAGACAACCTCCTTCCAACTTCGTTGGCGGAGGTAATAAAAAAGTAGAGAGAGGTGACATTCTGTTATATTTCATTACATTTTGGCAGTCACAGACAAGCGTACAATAGTCTGACAGTGTATATTTTATACAGCAGTAATCATTAAAGCCAATCATCTATTTTGACTTAATATGATTATATAGTTTGAGGGTACACTCGGACACTTTCCTATTTTATTTATTTTCCTCTTGTTATTTTTTGAAGTTTTTATAGTTTCTATATGAAAGATTTTTTAAGGTTGTTGCTGTTCTTCAGGTATGTTACTTTAATTGTTCGTTACTTCTCTCGTAGTTTATTTATTTCCTTGTTTCCTTTCCTCTATGGGCTATTTTTCTCTATTGGAGCCCTTGGGTTTATAGCATCCTGCTTTTCCAACATCCAGCTTTCCTAATAGGATTGCATCTTAGCTAATAATAATAATAATAATAATAATAATAATAATAATAATAATAATAATAATAACAATAATAATAATAACAATAACAATAATAACAATAACAATAAAAACAGTAACAATAATAACAATAACAATAAGAATAACAACAATAATAACAAATACCAACAACAACAACATTAACAATAATAATAATAATAAACAAATAAATAATAATAATAATAATAATAATAATAATAACAAACAAATAAATAAATAAACGAATAAATAATAATAATAATAATAATAATAATAATAATAATAATAATCCTGTGTGATGTTCGCATCGCTTATGCTAAACCATTACGTCAAATCATCCAGCTCTCTTTCACTGACATCGACTAGAGTCCACAAAAAAACTGCGCAGCTCGGAGAGGAAGTTTCGTGATAAATTGCAGGCAGAGAAATAAAAGTTATCACGTGAGAGAGAGAGAGAGAGAGAGAGAGAGAGAGAGAGAGAGATTGTTTTCCTCGGCATCAGGAGCTCATCCTTAAATCGAAAGTGGATAATTGAGGGAAAAACTATAGCTTATTTATGTGGCTTTTTTCAGGGAGGAGCAGGTCTTAGGGGAGCTACAATTACAACAACAACAACAACAACAACACAACACTAATAATAATAATAATAATAATAATAATAATAATAATAATAATAATAATAATTACGGCGTCACTTATTTCTTTAGAAAACTTTTTTTTTCCTCAGAAGCAAACCCACATAATGGAAAATGGCTTATCCTAAAATAATAATAATAATAATAATAATAATAATAATAATAATAATAATAACAAACTATAAACCACCAGTTTCTAAAGACTGCGATTAACAAAACAATAAAATAGCAGGAGTAGAATATTTCTCTAAAAATACATTAATAAATAACTATTATCAATAAAAATAGTAAATGACAAATGAAAACTTCAAATTAAGAAATTAAGTTTATTTAATATGAAATTGAAGTAATTTCCTGATAGGAAATCAATACATAACGCGAATGGTATACCAACATTACCAAGGCTTTTCTATCCCCGAAGATACTTTAAGGGAGAACTAACTATTGCTAATCATGCCTATGATGCAACACCTTAATATAACTAGAAATTCAAGAATATGAGAGATTAGACATAAAAGCATCATGGTATATTTGCAATTATGATTCGCTAATATATTTCTGCATTCGTTTTATAACTAACGTTTAAACCGATCATGAATTAAACTAAGCATATACTATAGAATCAATGATATGAGAGAGAGAGAGAGAGAGAGAGAGAGAGAGAGAGAGAGAAAAGAGAGAGAGAGAGAGAGAGAGAGAGAGAGAGAGAGACAAAAATGAAAAAAATTTAGAGAGAGAGAGAGACAAAAATGAAAAAAATTTAGAGAGAGAGAGAGAGAGAGAGAGAGAGAGAGAGAGAGGGGGGGGGGGGAAAGCCAAAATGGTAAAAAATACAAGAAAAAAAAATACATAGTGGATAGTACTGAGTCAGGGTCGTTTAATCCTGTTACGAAATGAGAGAGAGAGAGAGAGAGAGAGAGAGAGAGAGAGACTCGGAAACTAACTTTCCCCAGTATGATCAGGTAATGACAGCCCACAGGAGACATACACCTACGCCCACTTATCAACGCGTCTAGTGGAACTTGAGGTAAAAGGCAATGGCACCCTTCTCTCTCTCTCTCTCTCTCTCTCTCTCTCTCTAGTTTCCTAACGGGATTAAGGGACCATAACATTACTATGCAATACGTATCGATGTTTGTATGTATATTGTATTATACGACACACAAACACACACACACACATATATATATATACATGTATATATATATATATATATATACATGTATATATATATATATATATATATGTATATATATATATACATATATATAATTATAAAAACAAATTAGTAATCATTTTGTTTAATTTTTGTTATTTTATTACGAATACCTTAAAGAAAATTACAAAAATCGTGCGCCTCGATTAATTATTTTCCTTTTGGATACATAACCAGTTT
>NC_090765.1:57338968-57341468 GCF_036898095.1 Palaemon carinicauda | reverse complement strand
TTTATGAGGCTTCGCTTGGCTTCATAATGAAATCATCCTTCGTGGATGTCTTACGTAAAGTGACTCATGATTTGCATTAATTCTACGTTTGAAAAGTGTTTTTTAGTACATATCGCCTTATTCAGTATGTCAAAAATCTACTAATTGTGAACGTTGGTTTTGATTTTTTCCTTTTTTTTCCTTTCTTACATATCCTATAGGTTTTATTTTGGAAATGTACTAGCAATTCGAGCTAAAAGAGGTTAGAATAAAAAAAAAAAAAAAAAAAAAAAAAAAAAAAAAAAAAAAAACAGTTTTAAAAAGGGGTAGAATCCACATAAACCAGTTTAGAAAAGGGGATGAATCGCTAACATCCAGTTTTGAAAAGGGGACCAATTTTGAGATGAAGAATCCACAAAATCCAGCTTTGAAAAGGAGACCAGTTTTAAAAAGGGGAAGAATCTAAAAAAAATACAGTTTTGAAAAGGGGAAGAATCTCAAAAAACAGTTTTTGGAAAGGAAAAGAATCCCCCCCAAAAAAAAAAAGTTTTGAAAAGGGTATGAATCCACCAAACACCCAGTTTTGAAAAAGAGAAGTATCCCAAAACCAGCTTTTGAAAAGGGGAAGAACCTCCCCCCACAAAAAAATTTTTAAAAGGGGTAAGAATCCACCAAAAAATGGTTTTGAAAGGGGAAGAATAAAAAAAAAAACGTTTTTAAAAGGGTAACAATCCCCCAAAAACCAGTTTTGAAAAGGGGAAGAATCCCCAAAAACCAGTTTTGAAAAGGGGAAGAATCCCCAAAAACCTGTTTTGAAAAGGGGAAAAATCCCCAAAAACCAGTTTTGAAAAGGGTAAGAATCCCCCAAAACCAGTTTTGAAAAGGGGTAAGAATCCCCTACAACCAACTCTGAAGTAAGAAAGTGGGAAACGACATCATTGCCCAAACAACCGACCATCTCAAAGAAAACGTTACTAGAAAGAAAACGAAAACAATGGGGGTAACCGCCCCCTGATTCCCATCCCCAACGATTGAAATGGAAAAAAAAGATATAAATCGAAAATGTAATATCACGAAATTTGCATAAAGACCCATGTTCATTTCCTTAGCTCACTAGATACCATCGATTTTGCTATAAACATGAAAATTGTCAGCCTTTTTCGAATCTGATTTTCAGGGAGAGAGAGAGAGAGAGAGAGAGAGAGAGAGAGAGAGAGAGAGAGAGAGAGAGAGAGAGAGAGAGAGAGATTGTAATGTGAAAAGTTTAAGTCCTGAGAGAGAAGAGAATACTATAAACAAATCAAGTTTAAAAAATTGAGAAGTTAAGCAGTTCAGAGCATTCCATACGATTGATGAGAATGCCACATACGGAGAAGGGTTTGAAGGTAATAGTGTTTACAGACATACAAACCAATAAACATTTATATATAAAGAAATAAAAATGTGGAAATATATAGAAACATACGATAAAACATATACCATGAAACTACCAAGGCAGAACTATCCCTTCTATATGAACATTAACATTCTAAGACACCATCATCTTGCAAAAGTAAACAACTCCTGCTAATTAAGATGCCACCATCTTGCAAAAGTAAACAACTCCTCCAACTTAAGATGCCATCACCTTGCAAAAGTAAACAACTCCTCCAACTTAAGATGCCATCACCTTGCAAAAGTAAACAACTCCTCCAACTTAAGATGCCATCATCTTGCAAAAGTAAACAACTTTTCCAACTTAAGATGCCATCACCTTGCAAAAGTAAACAACTTCTCCAACTTGAGATGCCATCACCTTGCAAAAGTAAACAACTTTTCCAACTTAAGATGCCATCATCTTGCAAAAGTAAACAACTTCTCCAACTTGAGATGCCATCACCTTGCAAAAGTAAACAACTTTTCCAACTTAAGATGCCCTCATCTTGCAGAAGTAAATAGCTTCTGCAATTTATCTTGCAGAAGTAAATAACTCCTGCAACTTACGATGACACCATCTTGCAGAAGTAAATAACTCCTGCAATTTATCTTGCAGAAGAAAAAATTCCTGCAACTGAGGACGTCATCTTTATTCAGGAGTAAACAATTCCTGCAACTTAGGACGTCATCTTTTTTCAGGAGTAAATAATTCCTGCAACTTAGGACGTCATCTTTATTTAGGAGTAAACAATTCCTGCAACTTAGGACGTCATCTTTTTTCAGGAGTAACTAATTCCTGCAACTTAGGACGTCATCTTTATTCAGGAGTAAACAATTCCTGCAACTTAGGACGTCATCTTTTTTCAGGAGTAAATAATTCCTGCAACTTAGGACGTCATCTTTTTTCAGGAGTAAATAATTCCTGCAACTTAGGACGTCATCTTTATTTAGGAGTAAACAATTCCTGCCACTTAGGACGTCATCTTTTTTCAGGAGTAACTAATTCCTGCAACTTAGGACGTCATCTTTATTCAGGAGTAAACAATTCCTGCAACTTAGGACGTCATCTTTTTTCAGGAGTAACTAATTCCTGCAACTTAGGACG
>NC_090765.1:57321468-57333968 GCF_036898095.1 Palaemon carinicauda | reverse complement strand
ATATATATATATTTATATATATATTTATGTGTATATATATGTATATATATATGAATATATATATAAATATATATATATATATATATATATATAAATAAATAAATATAAATATATATATATATATACAAAATATATACATATATGTGTATATATATATATATATATATATATCCAGACATTTGTTCCTTACTATATATGGGCAATCATTATCATTACCAGCCAAGCTACAACCCTAGTTGGAAAACCAGAATGCTACAAACCCAGGGGCTCCAACAGTGAAAAACACCAAGTGAGGAAGGAAATAATGAAATTGCATATAAAATATAAATAATACATAAAACATAAAATATCTACATCCTTAGAAACCTGAACTTCGAACACAAAACAACATAATATTCTATTCAGATTTGAGAACTGCAATGCAGATGGGAACTTGGACGCTACAGAAAACATATGAGTCATGCAATTATTATTAAACTGTCTGAGAGTAACAAGTTTAGTAGACATGTAGATACCAGATGCAGCATCTTCAATCAAGTTAGGAGTATCACGATAGCTTCAATGGGATTAAATATAGCTTTTTAAGATTAAGCTGAAGATGGCCTTTTAAATGATGCGATTTCTATAAGAGCGCATTTTTTAAAAAGTTTTTATGGTTTATATATGAAAGGTTTATTTTAATGTTTTTTTACTGTTCTTAGAGTATCTTATATTGATAGTTCGTTGCTTCTCTTGTAGTTTATTTGTTTCCTTGTTTCCTTTCTTAATGGGGCTATTTTTCCTTATAGAGACCATTAGGCTTATAACGTCATGTTTTTCCAAATAGGGTTTATGCTTTTCTAAATAGGGTTTTAGCTTCGCTATTAATAATAATAATAATAATAATAATAAATCGTCATCTACTGTTATCAAACCTGACTAAAATCAAATCAAGCTAAATGTTTCGCTAGTAATAACAACAACAACAACAACAACAACAACAGCAATAATAATAATAATTCGTCATCTACTATTATCGAACCTCACTAAAATCAAATCAAGTTAAATATTTCGCTAGTAATAATAATAATAATAATAACAAAAACAATAATAATAATGATAATAATAATACGTCATCTACTGTTATCAAACCTCACTAAAATCAAATCAAGCTAAATATTTCTTGGATATTCAGGATTTAATGTGTTATAAACTAGAAGGGCAATCAGTAGAGGGCAGACTACGCTGCGGCAACTTATTTCTTAACCTTTTGCTCGATCTTGACCTTGACCTTTGACCTTAACATGTTTCAATATGAACCAAGTCTGAAGTCTCTGTGACAACGATGTCCAAACTTAAGGCTGATAACGTGAATTGGACATTTTCCTTGACCGTAATCTTGACCTTGACCTTCCAAATTTAATCATTTCCAGCTTTTTACAGAGTAGTTAATACCTGCAAGTTTCATCACTCTACGATTAAAATTGTGGCAAGGAAGCTGTTCACTAAACACACGCAAACACACAAACAGGAGTGAAAGCATAACCTGCTTCCAAATTCGTTGGCGGAGGTAATAATAATAATGATAATAATAATAATAATAATAATAATAATAATAATAATAATTCCTCATCTACTGTTATCAAACCGTTCCAAATCACTAAAATCAAATCAACGTCAGTACCCTATTCATCAAACATGATACAGGCTAAATATTTCCTGGACATTCATCATTTAATGTTAAATAGAATAACCCTTATAATCAGCCCTTTAACTCAAGATCTATTCTCCCTTGCAAATCTTGTAATACCACTTAACATAATGTTTACTATAGTCAATTCTTTTTAGTGGGGCAGATTTACACCGACTCGCAGCGGTGCCCTTTTAGCTCAGATAAGTTCCCTGCTATCTGATTGGTTAGAATTATCTTCTCTAACCAATCAGCGAGCAAGAACCTTTTCCAAGCTAAAATAGCATCCCTGCGAGTCGGTGTAAATCTGCCCCACTAAAAAGAATTGACTACAGTTGCATCAATACTAAGAGTTCAGCGAGCAAGAACCTTTTCCGAGCTATATGGTACCCCCTGCGAGTCGGTGTAAATCTGCCCCTTAAAAAGAATTAACTATAGTTGCATCAGTACTAAGTGTGATTGGAGGCATGAATTCGACCTCGTATGCGCTCCCAATGTTTTGATAATAGCCTTGCTTAGACAGCTGCTGTCGTCTGTGAACTGTAAGAGCCTTGTTGCGAGGCATCAAAATATTGCAATTGGTAAAATGGTTTACGTAATGAGACTAGAATTTCACAACCTTGGATAAGCACGCACACTTTATATAAAAGTATACGAGTGTATATATATAATATATATATATACATATATATATATATGTATATATAAATATATATATATATGTGTATGTATATATAATATATACCCTGTATATATATATATATACATATATATATATATATATATACATATATATATATATATATATTCATATTCATATCTATATATATATATATATATATACATATATATATATATATATACATATATATATACACACACACACATATATATATATATATGTGTGTATATATAATATATACCCTGTATATACATTATATATATATATATATATATATTTATATATACATATATATATACATACATATATAAATATATATATATATATATATATGTATATATATATATATATATACGAATATACATACATATATTCATAAATATATATTTATATATATGTTATTATATACGAATATTTATATATATATATATATATATATGTATATATATATATATATATATAATGTATCATATACGAATATATATATATATATATATATATATACATATATATATATGTGTGTGTGTGTGTGTGTGTATACACACCCATACACACGCTCATATCTTCCGCCTCTTAACGCCACCTAGTGCCCAAAATGTCAAAAAATAAAATCTGACATTAACGATGAAATTAACTTAAACAAACATCATGCGAAAAATCCTCATTAGCCATTCAGCAATAACAAAATGCAACACACATGCAAAATTCTTAAGGGAATCAAAACCACTGAAGCAAATGCATGCAATACAATGTCCTGCCAACATACAACTTGACGCCTCATTGCTGAAGGACAAAATAAAAGATATAAGAATTAACAAGGTGGTCTTACCGTTTACGCTGGGTGGATCAACATGGTTATCCTAATGTACTGCGAGTCTGGAAAATAAAGAGGAAAGGCGTTAATACGATACTTGGTACACGAAATGATGATGATAATAATCATAATAATAATAATAATAATAATAATAAGAAGAAGAAGAAGAAGAAGAAGAAGAAGAAGAAGCGTCACTTGACAATTTATTTAAACAACAGTGATTATTCTTAATCTATCATCATCATCATCATCAACATCATCATCATATTATTATTATTATTATTATTATTATTATTATTATTATTATTATTATTATTATCATTATTATTATTATTATAATTATTATTATCATTATTAGCTAAACTACAACCCTAGTTGGAGAAGTAAGATGCTATAAGCCCAAGGGGACCAACAGGGAAAAATAGCCCAATGAGGAAAGGAATAAAGAAATAAATAAACGACATAAGAAGTAATGAACAGTTAAAATAAAATATTTTAAAAACATAAACAACATTAAACAAATATTCCATATATAAACTCTAAAAAGATTTATGTCAGAAGGGACAAAAAGGTAAAATGAGACATTCTTGGTTTAAATGCCTCTCATGAATGGCAGAGGCAAGGGACAGTAAAAAATGCCCTATCAGGAAAATGCCCTAAAGACTGAACACTTAAGACTTAAACACAAAACACTATTTTTTACCTATCCATATAGAAGGGACAATATGGTCAAATGAGACATACTTGCTTTGAATGCCGGTGTGACGGTCTGAACGATCCCCCGGTCTCAGAATTCTCCTTGACATTGTATAATGGTTCTTTTCCGCCATTAGCTCGCTTCGCTCGCATGAAAATAAAACATCAAGCTCGTATGTACTGGCAAGCGGTAATGTTGAGCTGCGCACGCTAACATTACAGGAAAATAAAACATCAAGCTCGTATGTACTGGCAAGCGGTAATGTTGAGCTGCGCACGCTAACATTACAGGAAAATAAAACATCAACCTCGTATGCACTGGCAAACGGTAATGTTCGCGCATGCGCAGATTATCAAGGAGCATTCTGAGACCGGGGGATCGTTCAGACCGTCACAACCGGTCATGAATGGCAGGGGGGAAAGAAGAGTAAACAATGCCCTAGAGACCAACGATATATCCTTATGTTCAGCGCTCAAGGCCCTCTCCACCCAAGCCAGGACCAAGGAGGGCGAGACAATGGCTACTGATGACTCGGAGGGTAGACCTATAAGCTCCCCCAAAAACCCTCCTCCTTAGCTCACAAGAAACTATCAACCTTGGGCAGGACTCGAACCTCAGTCCGGCATATCGTTAGACAGGGACGTTTACAATAGGCCACCACAACACTACACGAGAAAGTAATCAGCATTGCTTGACAACTTAATGAAACTACAATAATTACTTTTAACCTTTATTTATAGAAGGACGAAGATGTGAAATAAAAGAAATAATAAAAATGAGTAATGTATTTATTAAAATCGAATTTTGGATTACAAGGGGGACCAGACTGTGGACGGAAATCATTCTAATTTTTCCAATTTCTTGAAAAAGAAGCTTCATCTTTTCAAGGCATTGATTTCCTTGTGCTTCGTAATGGCAAAGTCTTGTAAGCAGCTACATATCAGATTGAGGGAGATAGAAGACTCAATTAACACGTTCCTTCCTTTATAATGTTCGGGGTTGAAATTGTAACAAAAACGTGAAAGAGTGTAAAAGGGGATTCCCCCATTGTTGATTTTTTTTACAATTTTATTATACGAAAAGAATGCATTTGCATTTGTTAAACTATTAATCTATACAAACGTGAAAGAGTGTAAAAGGGAATTCCCCCATTGTTGATTTTTTTTTACAATTTTATTATACGAAAAGAATGCATTTGCATTTGTAAATTATTAATTTATACAAACGTGAAAGAGTGTAAACAGGGGATTTCCCCATTATTGATTTTTTTTTACAATTTTATTATACGAAAAGAATGCATTTGCATTTGTAAATTATTAATTTATACAAACGTGAAAGAGTGTAAAAGGGGATTTCCCCATTATTGATTTTTTTTACAATTTTATTATACGAAAAGAATGCATTTTGCATTTGTAAATTATTAATTTATACAAAACGTGAAAGAGTGTAAAAGGGGATTTCCCAATTGTTGATTTTTTACAATTTTATTATACGAAAAGAATACATTTGCATTTGTAAATTATTAATTTATACAAACGTGAAAGAGTGTAAAAGGGGATTTCCCCCGAGTTGAATTTTTTTCAATATCATAATACGAAAGGAATGCATTTGCATTTGTAAATTACCACTTTACATACAAGGCAAAAGATCTGACAAGTTATTTTAAGTGTCTGGAAGCGTCGTAAATGTTATTGAGGCTTGTGCATTGCAAGTGGTGTTATAGCCAGTGATTTTAGCCTTCTATGTATGTGACGCAGTTCCGGTAGGCCCTGCTGCTGCCTCTGATGCCTTAGATGACCGCGGAGGTAGCAGCAGTAGGGGATTCAGCATTATGAAGCTTCATCTGTGGTGGATAATGTGGGAGGGTGGGCTGTGGCACCCTAGGCAGTACCAGCTGAACTCGGTTGAGTCCCTTGTTAGGCTGGAGGAACGTAGAGAGTAGTCCCCTTTTTGTTTTGTTTCTTTGTTGATGTCGGCCTACCCCCGAAAATTGGGGGAAGTGCCTTGGTATATGTATGTATGTATGTATGTATGTATGTATGTATGTGTGTAGTGTGTGCATACTTAAACACGTGAGATTCACATAAAGCTTTTGTTCATTTCTTTCTAAATAGTTTTCCAGCAATTATTTGATTAAATTTCTAGCGTTTAAAATACTATTAGAACAAAAGATGCATTTTTTGGAGATTATAAGTGACGATAAACACAAATCCTTGTGAACTCAGAGAACAAAAGTCGTTGTTACTTTAAAGACAAAATATTGGCATCAATATGAAACCAAAATACCAAAAAGTATAAGATTTCTTTTAAGACCAAAAAATTGGCATCAATATGAAACCAAGATACCAAACTTGGTTGATCTGGAAACTCACCAATCGTTGTAAAACTCAATGAACGAAAGTTAACGTTACTTTAAAGACAAAATATTGGCATCAATTAATTACTTTAAAAGACAAACTATTGGCATCAATATGAAACCAAGATACCAAAACTTAGTTGAACATCAAACTCACCGATCCTTGTTAACTCACAGAATGAATATCTACGTTATCTTTAAACACAAAATATTGGCATCAATTAATTACTTTAAAGACCAAACTATTGGCATCAATATGATGAAACCAAGATAACACTCTTAGGTTGAACATCAAACTCACCGATCCTTATTAACTCACAGAACGAAAGTTTACGTTACTTTTAAGATCAAAATATTGGCATCAATTAATTACTTTAAAGACAAAAGATTGGCATCAATTAATTACTTTTAAGACAAAAGATTGGCATCAATTAATTACTTTAAAGACAAAATATTGGCATCAATTAATTACTTTAAAGACAAAAATATTGGCATCAATTAATTACTTTAAAGACAATATATTGGCATCAATTAATTACTTTAAAGACAAAATATTGGCAAACAATATGAAACCAAGATAACACTCTTAGTTGAACATCAAACTCACCGATCCTTGTTAACTCACACAACGAAAGTTTACGTTACTTTAAAGACCAAAAATATTGGCATCATAATGAAACCAAGATACCAAAACTTAGTCGAACACCAAGCTATTACCACATATTACCAAATCCATGGTCAAGGATATCCAAATGTCCAGACAACTATGCACAGGGGGTCCTGGACACGTAATTTTTGGCTTAGAATGTTTGACATTGCAAGGGTTCTGGGCCCCAGAATGATTTGCACATGGGGGAGGGGGGTTTAAACCCCCAAGCCAAAGATATCGTGAACCACGAGAGAGACTTCTAGCCAAGCGGGAGCGGCATTGATCAGACCCCGGGCCAAAAATGTCTGGCACTGGCTAGTTCCTGAGTAAGGGCGAGTATGTTAGGGAGAGTATGTTCCGATAGAACTTAGAACCGACCTCGGCCCGGGGGCTGGTGTTCCTAGTGATAGTGCATTTTTTGGGGAGGATTTAAAATATGCCTTGAGGTAGAAGAAACCATCAATGAGTTCTTTTTATATATATATATATATATATATGTATAAATATATGTATATATAAATGTATATATATACATATACACATATATATATATATTATATACATACATAGGCTACATACATACATACATACATACATACATACATATATATATATATATATACTTATATAATATATATATATATAATATATATACTTATATAATATATATATATATATATATACATATAAACATATTTATATATATATATATATATATTGCTCTCATTTTTACTTATTGACCTCCTTCACCTGTAAATCACTTTACATTATACCCTGAAAAAGGCTAACTTATATTGCACGAAAGCGCTCGGTAATGAAGTACTTCATCATTTCCTACTGAGATATATATATATATATATGTATATATATATATATATATAGATATAGATAGATAGATATATATATATATATATATATATAGATATATATATATAATATCTGAAGCATAAAGACTCAAATCTATGAACAACCTATTTTCACATAAAATTACTTAACAATTGCAAAATAAAAGGATGAAATCATACTCAATATGCAAGTATATAACTACAGGGACTTGAAAAAAAAAAATCCTAAAATAGAAAAAAAAACCCTAAAATAGAAAAAAACAATACCAATTTATAATTCATTCATAAAACAATAACATCAGAATTTATAAAAATATCATAAGAAACAATAAAAAATTTTGAAACAAATAGGCCTACAATAAAATAGAGACCCTCAACACCAGAGGCCTATGCTCCATAGCAACAAATTTCGAAAATAATCTTTCGATTTCCGACACTAAATTCTTACGAGGCTCCAAGGCAGATAGGCCTAAACGATTTGGTGGCCTATACATCCTATTGTAGTCGCCGTCTACATGACACAACAATACGTATAGTCTACTTATATCAAGTTTCACACTAAGGCCGCTAATGTGGATAGCATATTAAGACTTGTTCTTATAACTGGGGTAAAATGATTATCAAGAAGATAAAGGGTGGGTTTAAAAGGTTTCTTAAAGGCATCAGATTAATTTTATCTAAAATTATCATATAGGTACCCAGTAATAATATTACTATCGTCAAATAGGTACCGGTAATCAGATTACTATCATCAAATTATAATTATTAATTGCTAAGCTACAACCCTAGTTGGAAAGGCAGAATGCTATAAGCCCAGGGGCCCCAACAGGGAAAATAGCCCAGTGGGGAAAGGAAAAGAAAAATTAAATATTCTAAGGACAGTAACAACATTAAAATAAATAATTCCTATATTAACTATAAATACTTTAACAAAACAAGAGGAAGAGAAATTAAATAGAATAGTGTTGCCCGAGTATACCCTCAAGCAAGAGAACTCTAACGCAAGGGCAGTAGAAAACCATGGTACAGAGGCTATAACACTACCCAAGACTTGAGAATAGTGGTTTGATTTTGGAGTGTCCTCCTAGAAGAGCTGCTTACCATAGCTAAAGAATCTTTTGTACCCTTACCAAGAGGAAAAGTAGGCTACTGAGCAATTGCAGTGCAGTACTTAACCCCTTGGGTGAAGAAGAATTGTACAGGTAATTAGATTACTGTCATCAAATAGATACAGGTAATTAGATTACTGTCATTAAATAGGTACCGGTAATTAGATTACTGTCTTGAAGTAGGTACCGGTAATTAGATTACTATCATCAAATAGGTACCAGTAATTAGATTACTGTCTTCAAATAGGTACCGGTAATTATATTTCTCCCATCTAATAGGCAAAGATAATTATATTACTGTCATCAAATAGGTACCATTAATTAGATTACTTGTCTTCAAATAGGTACCGGTAATTAGATTACTGTCATCAAATAGGTACCGGTAATTATATTACTGCCATCAAATAGGTACCGGTAATTATATTACTGCCATCTAATAGGCAAAGATAATTATATTACTGTCATTAAATAGGTACCAGTAATTTATACCACTGTCATCAAATAGGTACCGGTAATTAGATTACTGTCATCCAAGAGGTACTAGTAATTATACCACTGTCATCAAATAGGTACCGGTAATTAGATTACTGTCTTCAAATAGGTACCGGTAATTAGATTACTTGTCTTCAAATATATACTGGTAATTAGATTACTGTCATCAAAAAGGTACCAGTAATTAGACTACTGTCATCAAATAGGGACAAGTCATTATATTACTGTCATCAAATAGGTACTAATCATTAGAGCCATTAGATTATTGTCATAAAATAGGTATCATTAATTAGATTACTGTCATCAAATAGGTACCGGTAATCAATAAAAAAAAAAAATAAAAAAAATACTGAATGTCAATAATGGTAGTTTTACACACGTGCCAATTCACATGGATGAACACATATGTTGCATATGAAATACATCAATTATTTATGCATGCAGTTAAAGATATGGGTATTTGTTGCATAAGAAACTAGAGGGGCACTCAGAAGAGCGCAGACCTCCGCCGCGGCAGCTTATTTCTCTACCTTTTGCTCGACCTTGACCTTTGACCTTAGCATGTATTAATTGACGTGGATTTTTATACGCTTAAATATAAACCAATTTTGAAGTCTCAGTGACAACGATGTCCAAACTTATGGCTGATTACGTGAATTGGACATTTTGCTTGACTGTGACCTTGACCTTTGATCTTGACCTTCCGGAATTTAAAAGTTTCCTGATTATTACGAAACAGTTAATCCCTGCAAGTTTCATGACTCCGATTAAAATCCTGACCTGGAAGCTGTTCACAAACAAACACACAAACAGGGGCGAAAACATAACCTACTTCCAACTTCGTTGTAGGAGGTAATAAATCAACTTATGTATACAGTTAAATAGGTCACAAATGATTATGAGATCAAAAGTTGTTGGCTGGTATCAATAAAAGTAATATTAAAATGTAAAGCAAGAATTAACATCGATTACGTATCAACTTTATTTACGCATGATCAACCTTATATACGCATGGCGTGACGCATTCCCGGGTAAAACATAACCTCCTTCCAACTTCGTTGGCGGAGGTAATAAATCAACTTATGTATACAGTTAAATAGGTCACAAATGATTATGAGATCAAAAGTTGTTGGCTGCGTTCAATAAAAGTAATATTAAAATGTAAAGCAAGAATTAACATCGATTACATATCAACTTTATATACGCATGGCGTGACGCATTCCCGGGTAAAACATAACTCCTTCCAACTTCGTTGGCGGAGGTAATAAATCAACTTATGTATACAGTTTAAATAGGTCACAAATGATTATGAGATCAAAAGTTGTTGGCTGGTATCAATAAAAGTAATATTAAAATGTAAAGCAAGAATTAACATCGATTACATATCAACTTATATACGCATGGCGTGACGCATTCCCGGGTAAAACATAACCTCCTTCCAACTTCGTTGGCGGAGGTAATAAATCAACTTATGTATACAGTTAAATAGGTCACAAATGATTATAAGATCAAATATGTTGACTAATATAAATAAAAGAATATTAAAAATGTAAAGTAAGAAATTAACATCGATTACATATCAACTTTATATACGCATGCCGTGACGCATTCCCACGCAAATTGATGACTCCAGCGTGCCCCGGTCAGTCTGCGGACATCAATTTCCCGAAATTAATCTCCAACGGGGGGAAATCATGGCAGATATTTTCGGATAATAATGGACAAATCAAAGGAACGGAAGATGCATATGGCTGATATTTTGGATAATATTTGCGTAAGTCAAAGGAAATGGATTCAGTCTCAAGGCTGGAGATTATTCGTGGAAAATGATCTCTTGCACGAAGGCATAATCACTTGGTTTTTTTTTTTTTTTTTTTTTTTTTTATGGTTCAAAGAAAGGTCCTTTCCCTTGACGGGTTTATGTCATGCAGGGATTGGCGAATTCTTTTTACTTCAGGGATGGAGTATAAGAAGGGTTTGTTTTATATAGATATGTTATGGTATATCAATGTAAATCTTATTCTAGGGTTTGTTTTATATAAATATGTTATGGTATATCTATGTGAAATCTTATTCTTAATTTTATTACCAACACATATACTAATGTATATCATAAACTAATATAATATAATAACATCCTGCTTTCCCAGCTAGGGTTGTAGCTTAGCAAGTAATATTATTATTATTATTATTATTATTATTATTATTATTAATATATGTGTGTATATACATACACACACACTCTCACACACACACACACACATATATATATATATATATATACATATATATATATATATATATACTATCTATATATATGTACATACACACATATATATATATATATATATGTATATACATATATATATAATATATATATATACTATCTATATATATGTACATACACATATATATATGTATAACATATATATATATATATATATACGTATATATATACTATAATATTTATATTATATATATATAATATAGTATATATATATATATATATATATCCCTTTCTGAGTGCGGATACATCAACGTGGTGCAAGGGATTGTGTACTGCCATAATCAGCAAAGCTGTACTAGTTAGGGCCATAAATACTAGGTTAATTTGCGGTTCGCTACCAGACTAAAGTCTCCCACCATCAGGCTATGGTGGCAAAAGATTCAATAATCCTTTTTAAACCCTTTGTAAGAGAGAGAGAGAGAGAGAGAGAGAGAGAGAGAGAGAGAGAGAGATTGCTACTGATATGAACCGTATTATCAAACACATTTTCATCCAAGTATTCACATAACATCCTACGAGATATTCCCTGACCAATAGATATCACGCCTTTTTCATTTCAAGGATACATGAACATACACTACAGAGGCCTAAGCGATGTCAGGCAGGGGAGCCGATCGGGACTACGGTCTACCCCAAAAAACAAAGCAAAGTCTTCAAAAAGAAGGCAACCATGTGGGCCCCCAAACAAAATAGGACAAAAACATGTTAATAGAGGATTGAAGGTCCTATCTCCTTTTACTTCTATATATAAAAAAAAAGCCATAAATGTGGCTTTGATATGCTACATGAAAAATTTTCAATCCGAAAATGGTAAGACGAAGTAAATTCAGGAAATAACTCCGCACCTCTTTTTCTCTGAACTGATTTTTATGGCTACATCTAGCATTATTCCCCCTGGTG
>NC_090765.1:57311468-57316468 GCF_036898095.1 Palaemon carinicauda | reverse complement strand
CTCTCTCTCTCTCTCTCTCTCTCTCTCTCTCTCTCGTTTCCTGAAAACAGCCCACAACAGTCGACTTATAATCCGGGACATAATTTCTAGTTGAATTGTTTTGTCTATTCTAATTTTGTACTGTCTAAATGTTATCTTTTGTTTATTTATAATATGTTTCGAACTGAAATGAAGGATAATAGTAGTAGTAGTAGTAGTAGTAGTAGTAGTAGTAGTAGTAGTAGTAGTAGTAGTAGTAGATAATCTTTAAGAAAACCATACAATGTCGTCTTTTATTATCATCGATTCGGCGATCGAAATAGATTTCTACAGTAGCATCTCGTAATATGATTAATAACAAGAAATCAAAAGTAAAAATGCCTAAAGTTTGTCCGAGCCCAGCCTAGTGATTTTGCCCACCCAATCAAAATACTCTAATTCACAATGAAATGAAAATGAAAATAAGAAAACAAAATCGCCTACCGTTTGACCGCTTTCAGCCTACTGATTTTGCCCCAAGTCGAATTACTAATTCACAAAGAAATCAAAATGAAAATAAGAAAACAAAATTGCCTAACGTTTGTCAGATTCCAGGCTACTGATTCTCCCCCTCCCCCCCCCACCTCGAATTACTCTAATTCACACAATGAAATCAAAATGAAAATAAGAAAACCAGCGCCTCCGTAAACCACACCAACCACAGACAAAGCCACAATCGACCTCTTTGTAAATAGGATACCCCACGTTGGACCAATATCATTTAGAAGCGTCTCATTCAGAGACAAATGTCCTTGTGTTTGTAGTTTTTATGGCGTCTGTAGAGGCTCAATTTTTATGTTTGTCTTTCTGAGAGAGAGAGAGAGAGAGAGAGAGAGAGAGAGAGAGATGATGTATATGGGATTCCTTGTCAGATTTAAAGAAAAAACCCAAAACTAGAAATGAGAATTCAGAAAAATATAATTATATATATATATATATATATATATATATATATATATATATATATATATATCTTCTATCTCTCTCTCTCTCTCTCTCTCTCTCTCTCTCTCTCTCTAAAAATTTACTTGCCAACATCAAACAAAATCAATCTCCAAATTAAGTCATAAGAAACATTGTTAGACGTGAGATCCATTAAACATAAATTAAAAAAAGATATATATAGATATATATATATATATATATATATACACAGGGTTGTGGTGGCCGATGTGGTAACGTCCCTGACTGGTGAACGCCAGATCGGAGTTCGAGTCCCGCTCAAACACGATAGTTTCTTTGGTCGCTGCAACCTTACCATCCTTGTGAGCTAAGGAGAGCCTATAGGTCTATCTGCTGAGTCATCAGCAGCCACTGCCTGGCCCTCCTTGGTCCTAGCTTGTGTGTAGAGGGAGCTTGGGGGCTGATCATAGTTTATAGTTTACATATCAAATATCTGTTTTAATTCTTCTTCTTCTTCTTTAGATTGCCCGGAGCTTTGTTAATGTTTTTAGAATATTTTACTTTAATTTTTCATTACTTCTTATATCGTTTATCTATTTCCTAATTTCCTTTCCTAACTGGGCTATATTTTCTTGTTGGAGCCCTTGGGCTTTTAGCACCTTGCTTTTCCAACTAGGGTTATAGCTTAGCTAATAATAATAATAATAATAATAATAATAATAATAATAATAATATACGGTCAGTCTCTTTGACATTGTCCTACTTGATATGGCAATATCACTGCCCCTTGCCTCTGCCATCCATGAGCGGCCTTTAAACCTTCAAACTAACACGTATCTTAACCACAGGAACCAGAGGAGATCCGATCTGCCGGCTTTATGAGATATTAATGACTCGCGTACTGACAGATTCCTTCTACTCGCCGCTACCTCAAGTAAAAGGTCTTGGCTATGGGCTATAGAGGCCTCACAAGTAAGGTTCTTCCTGGATAGACTCGCGTGAGATGCTTCTCAGATCGGTAGTAGATAAGAGATATAAATATATTTTTTGGTTTTAAAAGTATATGTTTAGGAAGAATGGTAGTATACGATATAAATAGATTTTTTGGTTTTAAAAGTGTATGTTTGGGAAGAATATAATACGCTTTCAGGTATTTCTTCTTACAACATTTTCAAGAGGATAAAAAAAGAGGTTCGGTATTATATTTATGGAAATATATTCGTCTTCATAATTGCGATATTAATAATAGTGTGTAATGTAGGACCGACGGTGAGCTAATATTCGCAATAACAATACACACATACACACACACACACTATATATATATATATATATATAAATATATATATACGTATATATATATATATATATATCTATAATATATATATATATATATATATGTGTATATATATGTATATGTATATGTATATATATATATATATATAGATAGATAGATAGATAGATAGATAGATAGATAGATATAAATATAAAACCGATACACTCTCAAAAGGCAATTTTAAGCTTCAAAGACAGAAAGGACTCCATTTTTTTGCAATGACAAGCCTGCACTCTCCCAGCATAATTGTCTTTTTTTTTTCCTCTCAAGACTTCAAAATCATACATATTTTTCCCCAACATATCCTCTTGCATTTTCTTTATGTGACCACACCACCTCACAGCACTCTTAACAAATTCTTCCGTCAAGGAAACCTCTGTTGTAAATAACCTTACCTTCTTCATTCATCAGCCTTAAGACCTTTCTTCATATATCTAAAAAAAAAAAAACAATTCACCTCAAAACAGCCTCCACCACTTACACTTTAAGGTTTAGGGCCACTCATGGCAGAGGCAAGAGATAGTAACAATGTCCTAGCTAGCAGGACAATGCCCTAGAGAGACTCCATCAAAGCTAGGACTATGGAGGGCCAGGCAATAACTGCTGATGACTCGCCTGGTAGACATATAGGCTCCCCCACACTCCCCATCTTTAACTCACAAGCATGGTGAGGTTGCACACGCTACAAGAGACTATCGAGCTTGAGTGGGACTCGAAACCCAGTCCAGCATATCGCTAGGCAGGGACGTTTCCAATAGGCCACAACAACCTAATGACGAGGATGGTAGTCTTAGAATCAGCTTTATGCATTGCAACGTACTTCTCTAACCCCTTTTTTTATCCAAAAATTTCTGCAAAGCTCCTACTGACTTTCTTGTCTTCCCCTCACGCGATTCATCTTTTCTCTGATTTTATCAGATCTCGTAATATTTACGAACCTAAATGGGAAACCACGACCATTCTTTCTCCACCCGCATTAGTATTCCTCCCCCTTCTTATTTCCTATTCCCATTTATTCCCTTAACCCTAACCTCGTTAACAATCAATTTTATTTCCTTCTCAACAGTTCCAACTCCTCCACCAGTCTAGAAGGCCAGACTGTTGTTGATTTTCAAATACTTTTTCCTTAAATATAGTGATCCAATACAAGTACTTTAAGGCTAGTACTTGTATGAACCAATACAAGTACTCTATGAACAGTACTTATACGAACCAACACAAGTATTCTATGACCAGTATTTGTATGAACCAATACAAGTATTCTATGACTAGTACTTATACGAACCAAATCAAGTACTCTGTGACCTGCACTTGTATGAACTAATACAAGTATTCTATGACCAGTACTTGTATAAACCAACACAAGTGCTCTAGGACCAGCACTTGTACGGACAAACAAAAGTACTCTTTGACCAGCACTTGTACGAACCAACACAAGTATTCTAAGGCCAGTACCTTTACAAGGCCAACACAAGTACTCTCTGACCAGTACTTGTACGAACCAACACAAGTACTCTATGATCAGTACTTATATGAACCAAAACAAGTATTCTAAGACCGGTACTTGTACAAGCCAACACAAGTATTCTAAGACCAGTACTTGTACAAGCCAACACAAGTATTCTATGACCAGTACTTGTACAAGCCAACACAAGTACTCTTTGACCAGCACTTGTATGAACCAACACAAGTACTCTATGACCAGTACTTGTGCGAACCAACACAATTCCTCTATGACCAGTAACTGTAAGAAACAAATAAAATTATTCTATGACCAGTACTTGTACGAACCAAGACAAGTACTCTATGACCAGTACTTGTACGGCTCAACACAAGTACTCTATGACCAGTACTTGTACAAGCCAACACAAGTACTCTTTGACCAGCAATTGTGCGAACCAACACAAGTACTCTATGACCAGTAATTGTGCGAACCAACACACGTACTTTATGACCAGCACTTTTACAAGCCAACACACGTACTCTTTGACCAGTACTTGTACGAACCAACACAAGTACTCTATGAACAATACTTGTACAAACCAACACAAGTACTCTATGACCAGCACTTGTACGAACCAACAAAAGTACTCTATGACCAGTACTTGTACGAACCAACACAAGTACTCTATGACCAGTACATGTGTGTAACTATAAAGCCAGCATGCACTGCACCACCACCAACTCCCCCTATTAAGTCAAATGTCAATCTTTGCGTAAGCAGACACTATCCCATGTAAAATTCACACCAAGTTGTACGCAACTTGGGGGTGTTATACACGCGCGACCTTTTAAGAGCATTTATCACAATTACATTTTGAATGTACACCAGGTTGCCAGAATCAGGTAGATATTACATTTCCCTATTAGATTCCACCATTATCAATGGCATATTTATCTATAAATTAATAATTTTAATGGATCTTGTCTTGGATTCAATTAGCCGTGAGTTAGGGGTTTCTGCATTGTATAATTACTGTCTAAACTTCCTAAAAATAATTTCCATATTCGGATAGATAAAGGTCAAGCTTAATACAGGGAATGCATATGCCCCCCCACCTCTCTCTCTCTCTCTCTCTCTCTCTCTCTCTCTCTCTCTATATATATATACACATATAATTATACACATATATATGTATGTATATATATATATATATATATTATATATATATACATATATATACATATATATATATATACATACATATATACTGTATATATGCATATATATGCAAAGATATAT
>NC_090765.1:57271468-57306468 GCF_036898095.1 Palaemon carinicauda | reverse complement strand
GCTACAACGAACTAGAGAACGTTGCAAGTGCCTAGCATGCCAGTCACCACAATGCTTAAGCCCCTAACCTCCACCCCCACCCCCTCCTTCACCGCAACACCTTCACAATGCCCTAGGCAGCAACACAACCCCCCTAACCAACAAACACACACACACACACACACACACACACAAACAGACAATTTAGCAAGTCCAATGAGAGCAGTTTCACCAGCTACTGAAAAAAAAAGAGAATCAAGTATTGCATATCTCAAGTCTAAGAAGAGAACGCTCTCTCTCTCTCTCTCTCTCTCTCTCTCTCTCTCTCTCTCTCTGTCCACTAACGCATTCATTTGGTTATGAGACAGGGAATGGGTCATTATTATTATTATTATTATTACTACTACTACTACTACTACTACTAGCTAAGCTACAACCCTAATTGGAAAACCCAGGATGCTATAAACCCAAGGGCTCCAACAGAGGAAAAAATAGCCCAGTAAGGAAAGTAAATAAGGAAATGAACAACAAGAAAAACAATAAACTAAAAACATAAAATATCTTAAAAACGTAAACAGAGAGATGCGAACAGCGTGATTAATCACAAAAAAAAAATGGGGAATCTGGAAGAGATTACTACAGAGAAAAGTTCCCAGCTCGTCACTCAACACTTTCGCCCACTCGTTCGTTCGTTTGTTCGTGTTAGATTTGACCATGCACCAAAATGTGCAGGCCACGGGCTCTTTGCGTTGGCAGCCCCGTAAGAAGAGAGTCTCTCTCTCTCTCTCTCTCTCTCTCTCTCTCTCTCTCCTCTCTCTCTGTTTATTTGTGCTGCTTCTTATAGCATATTAGTGTACGCAACCGTCAAAATCTAACCCTTCCCACCCTCTCCCTTTTCTAACCACAACTCTCTAGTTCAGCAATTTGTGGGACAGTGTAGCTTCCGAGTGTACTTCTTGGATTAATCCCTCTCACCACGGTATGACTACCTCCCTCCACTGATCGTGACAGGATATATATATATATATATATATATCCAAACACTTGCTCTTTATAACGAAATATATTCATGGTATTCAGACAAATTGTTAATTCAAATGAAAAAAAAATTATTTTATTTTATCGTGTAAGTCTACTAATAAACAGCCTGAATTTACAAAACAGATTTATCAAAATAACCTGCATAGAGTAAGTCAAGAAGCCAATGAATTACTAAAATATAAATGGGGCACTCAGTAGAGCGCAAACCTCCGCCGCGGTAGCTTATTTCTCGACCTTGATCTTCACCTTACGTATTAATTGGCGTGGATTATCAGACACTCAAATATGAACCAAGTTTGAAGTCTCTGTGATTATGATGTCCAAATTTATGGTTGATCACATGAGTTGGACATTTTGCTTGACCGTGACCTTGACCTTGACTTACCAAAATTTAATCATTTCCAGCTGTTTATAAAACAGCTAATCCCTGCAATTTTCATTATTCTATGATTAAAATTGTGGCCAGGAAGCTGTTCCCACACAAACACACACACACACACACAAACAGGGGCGAAAAACATAACCTCCTTCCAACTTCGTTAGCGGGAGTAATAAGGAGGAAGCCTTTATTTATATTCTTTATATCTACTGAAACCAGGAAGTTCTCAATAGACCGACAATCATGAACAACTGGACCTTGAAAAGAAACCGTTTTGGTATTTACGAATGTTTGCAGAAAGCTGCAAGAAACCATTCTGCTATGACGTAACAACCACATATCTTTAGACAATTCTTTTTAGTGAGGCAGATTTGCACCGACTCACAGGGGTGCTCTTTTAGCTTGGAAAGGTTTCCTAATCGCTGATTGGTTGGACAAGATGATTCTAACCAATCAGATAGCAGGAAACTTTTCCGAGCTAAAAGGGCACCGCTGCGAGTCGGTGCAAATGCGGCTCATTAAAACAAAAATTGAGTATAGTAAGGTAAAATTGAAAATAGTTCGAAACAGGAACACCAAAGCCTTTAATTAATCCATCGTTATCATTTAGGAATAAAGAATAAATGTCTTTGTATTTATCAATAGCATTTACAAAATTATATATTGCTAAAGTTTATCTTATTTTGCATAAACCTCATTACTATTGCATCTCATAATTTAATTTTTTTTCAACGTTTCTACGTAAAAATTTGGAATTTATAAGTAATGAACCAATAATAGAATACCTTATTATATATACTAGTGTACGCGATCCGTCAAAAAAGAACAGCTAAATATCTATATATGAACATAAACGCAAAGCCTCCCCCTCTCACCAGAGTATGACAACTCACTCCCCCCCCTACCAGAGGACTGGGGATACACACATACATACATACACACACAAACACACACACACACACATATATATATATTATATATACAAAAATTTTATACATATATATATATATATATATATGTATATATATATATATATACACATATATATATATATAATTTATATATAATAAATATATATATACACACACATATATATATATATATGCGGTATATATATATATATATATACACATATATATATATATATATACCCGCAATATATATATATATGTGTGTGTGTGTGTGTGTGTATATATATATATGTGTACATATATCCAGGGACATGCTCTTCACTCTATAGGGAACATTATTAACATACACATTCATATCTTGAAACGAAGGTTTCTCCCAGGTAAAGGGAGTGCTAATTTACGTAAGAAACCACAAACTTTAGACAAAACCCCTTTCCAAGGATGCTAACAGGAAGACACCTCTACTTACGAATAAACACAAAAAAATAAACAAACTAACGAAAATGTACTTCAACTTAGACATGGGCATCCAAATTATTCTAGTTGCCACAGGAATTAAGTATAAAAATGAAATGTTACCTCCGCAACGAAGTTGCAAGGAGGTTATGTTTTCGCCCCTGTTTGTGTGCGTATGTGTGTATGTTTGTGAACAGCTTTCTAACCCCAATTTTAATCGTAGAGGTAATGAAACTTGCTGGGATTAAATGTTATGTGAATAGCTGGAAATTATTAAATTTTGGAAGGCCAAGGTCAAAGGTCACGTCAAGCAAAATGTTCCATTCACGCAATCAGTGATAATTTTGGACATCATTGTCACAGAGACTTTAAACTTGGTTTATATTTTGAGTGTATGAAAATCAACGTCAATTAATACATGTTACAATTAAAGGTCGAGGCCAAAGGTCAAGGTCAAGCAAAATGTCCAATTCACGTAATCAACCATAAGTTTGGACATCATTGCCACAGACTTCAAACTTGGTTCACATTTGAGTGTATAAAAATCCACGCCAATTATTAATTTTAAGGTCAAAGTCAAGGTCAAGGTCAAGATCGAGAAATAAGCTGCCGCGGCGGAGGTCTGCGCTCTACCCAGTGCCTCTCTAGTTCGGTATGAAATCCATTCTAAAATTCTTGTTATGACAATTCGTGAAATGAACATAACCAGACTGTGGAATGATCATCCTAATCAGGCAGTTGAATCAGTAGAACTTCAAAAATTCAAACTTTTAATAAATAAACTTTTTATAAAAGGTTTTTTTATTTTTTATCTGTTCAGAGGTTGACATAAGTCTCGTTTTATAGTTTATATATGACTGATCAAGTTTTACGTTGTTAGTGATCTTAAAAGATCTTGCATTTATATTCGTTACCAATATAATAGTTTATTTAATATTTCTGTATAATAATAATAATAATAATAATAATAATAATAATAATAATAATAATAATAATAATAATAATAGTAGTAGAAGTAGTAGTAGTAGTAGTAGTAGTAGTAGTAGTAGTAGTAGTAGTAGTAGTAGTAATAATAATAATAATGAAAAAGTAAAGTTTCGAAAAGAAAACTATATATGAAATAATAATAATAATAATAATAATAATAATAATAATAATAATAATAACAACAACAACAACAACAACAACGAACAAGTCAATTTCCCAAAAGAAAACTATACATAAAACAGGAGATCCATGATAAACCATATTAAGGCACACGTCCAGGCCTCCAAAAATGAATAACATTTACGATAATGCATAATACACTCCTGCCAATATCTCACATACGCCATTCACTTTAAGGGTAACTCGAGAAAAACTCGAGAGAGCATATCTCCTTTCATAAAAAGCCTACTTTATCTCCCCTGTTATCTTCCAGTTCACTCAAATTCTCTTTTACCATTATTGCTTTCCTGAAACTCGCCCAAGACTTTAACAATTTTCTACCTCAGCCTTCGAAGTTGGAAGGAGGTTATTTTTTCATCCCTGTTTGTGTGTTTGTTAATATGTTTGTTTGTGAACAGCTTCCTGGCCACAATTTCAATCGTAGAGTAATGAAACTTGCAGGGTTTAACTCGTGTAAAAAGCTGTAGAGGATTAAATTTTCGAAGGTCAAGGTCAAAGGACAAGGTAACGGTCAAGCAAAATGTCCAATTCACGTAATCAGCCATAAGTTTGGACATCGTTGTCAAAGACTTTAAATTTTGATTCATATTTGAGTGTATGAAAACCCATGTCAATTGATACATATTAAGGTTAAGATCAAGGTCAAAGGTCAAGGTCACGGTCAACCAAACTGTCCAATTCACGTAATCAGCCATAAGTTGGGACAATCGTTGTCACAGAGACTTCAAACTTGGTTTTTATTTGAGTGTATGAAAATTCACACAAGAGTTAGATCAGGAAACTAAAGTTGGTCACAATACCCACATGAAATATAGTCATCATAGAGTAAACACACACACACTCTCTCTCTCTCTCTCTCTCTCTCTCTCTCTCTCTCTCTAAACCCGTAAACTAAACACAAGAGTTAGATTAGGAAACTAAAGTTGGTCTCTCTCTCTCTCTCTCTCTCTCATCTCTCTCTCTCTCTCTCTAAAAAAAATAATAACAAATGTAGATTACAACAATCTTATCATGCTAAGCACAAATCAGTCCAGAGATAACGGATACAAACTGGAATTGAAAAGATACAACACCACTCAATGTGGCAATTTCTTTACATACAAAATAGCAAATACTTGGAATAAACTTCCAGCAAATGTAGTAAACAGTAACACGGTAAACGAGTTCAAGAATAAGTTAGACAAGATCATAAGAACTTTATAAATGCTTTAAACTAAATCGCTCTACCAAAGAGCAGAGTCTCAGAGAATGGGAAAAGTCTTTGAGACATCCAAAACCTTGTAACTCTCTCTCTCTCTCTCTCTCTCTCTCTCTCTCTCTCTCTTAGATGAGATTATAAAAAAAGTCTAAATGCTCTACCAAAGAGCAAATGGAGTCTCCGCGGATGGTCTAAAAAGTCTTTGAGACATCCAAAATCCTTGTAACTCTCTCTCTCTCTCTCTCTCTCTCTCTCTCTCTCTCTCTCAAGTTCAAGAATAAGTTAGACAAGATCATAAGAACTCTATAAATTAAACTAAATCGCTCTATCAAAGAGCAAACGGTGTCTCAGAGAATGGGCAGGTCTTATAGACATCCAAAATCCTTCTCCTCTCTCTCTCTCTCTCCTCTCTCCTCTCTCTCTCTCTCTCACAAATCTTTAGGCCGTGATAACTTGGCAACTTGAGTCAAGTAGTCGTAACTAACGCACATTCGTCAGCTAGCTAAGTGCCACGTGGTTTTAAAATTAACCATGCGTGCTGAATCTGCTGTAAAGTGTAGTGTACAAAATCTCATAGAGAGAGAGAGAGAGAGAGAGAGAGAGAGAGAGAGAGAGACGATGAATGATTTCACACACAGCTAAACTTGAATAGCTCATCAAGATCGTTTCATTTTCTGTCATATACAATAAAGCTAGGCCTAAGCAAACTAGGCCTATGCACATATTTAGAGGGAGCACTGACCACTCAAAAGATTTTTCCTTTTTTCTCTTCTTGTCATCCTACTCTCCTTACGCCACCAACTGCGATCCTCAACAGCCGAGTACAAGCCTGATACCAAATACACGGTCTAGGACAAGTAAGAGAAATCGTGGAATTATTTGCAAGGCAAAAACCGGAGCTAAAGAGAGAGAGAGAGAGAGAGAGAGAGAGAGAGAGAGAGAGAACTGAAGTCTAGCCATTCATGACTTCAGCTTCCTCGTTTAGCAGATAGTTCAGAAAAAATGCTCAACACATCCGGGAGAAGACAGTTTCGAAAATGTATAACATCGAAGTATATAAACACATACAGTAAATTAATATTATTACTGGCCAAGCTACAACCCTAGTTAGAAAGCAGGATGCTTTAACCCAAGGGGGCAGCAACAGGGAAAATAGCCCAGTGAGGAAAAGGAAACAAGGAAAAGTAAAACATTTTAAAAACAGTAACATTAAAATAAATATTTCCTTTATAAACTATTAAATAGAAAAGGGGAAGGGGGGAAATTGTTTAGGAAGGGGAGTATTGATAACACAAGAAGAGTAAGGGAGGGGGAATGTTTAAAAAGACTGTGGGGAGGGGGGGAAGGGGGAGAATGGGCTAAATGGCATCATGCCACACCAGGAATACCATACTGCCCGAGTGCCAACCAAGGAAGGCCAGGAACTTCTTTAATCACACGACCTCTCTCTCTCTCTCTCTCTCTCTCTCTCTCCTATATATATATATATATATATATAATATAAAATGCATATTCTACGTACATATATATATATATATATATACAGTATATTACTAGCCAAGCAACAACCCGTTAGAAAAAGCAAGATGCTACAAGCCCAATGACTCCAACAAGGAAAAATAGCCCAGTGAGGAAAGGAAATAAGAAAATAGCCTTTATCATATATGAATATATGATTACATAAAATATATATGCAGTATACTGTATATTGTAATGTGCCTTAACTAAGAACACAAACTTATTGAAAGTACATAACTAAAATATTGGATATTCGTGCTGTAGGCTATAGGCCTATATAATATATTGACATTGCAATGACTTACAAATTAAACTAGGAACACCAATACCCTTCGAATCATATACATCAGTTTCTACATTATTAACCCTTAATGACCAACAGTTTTGGAAAATTGCCAGTTTCAATACTGGAGCCCACGGTCTAGGTACGCAATATTGAGCCCATTCTAAGTCTACTAGATATTACCCCCAAAATAGTTCACAAACACAACATACATACATATTCGTATAATTAGGCCTACGTTCATTGCATCATAATTTCTAGTTTGCTTTATAACTAAGAATACTAAACGCTTGCATTCTTGTTAGGCATGTATACTGCATATATTAGTGATGAGGAGTGCATATTATGAGCTGTGCATATTTATGATTATGATAAGCCATAACATAATTATACGTATATATTACTGTATAAACATACACTATCTTCTTAACTGTAATGTCTGACTACTGTCTGTCTGTCTGTATAGACTGCCTTACCTGGTGTAAGACCCGGGATAATGACTACTGTATATATAGATGATATATTACTCCATAACATAACTATACTTATATATTACTGTCTAAACATACACTATCTTCTTTACTATGATGTCTGACTGCAGTATATATAGATGATATATTACTCCATAACATAGTTATACGCATATATTACTGTCTAAACATATACTATCTTCTTTACTATGATGTCTGACTGCAGTATATGTAGTTGATATATTACTCCATAACATAACATTACGTATATATTACTGTATAACTATACACAATCTTCTTTACTGTAATGTCTGACTGCTGTAAATATATATATATATATATATATATATATATATATATATATATATATATATATATATATATATGTGTGTGTGTGTGTGTGTGTGTGTGTGTGTGTGTGTGTGTGTGTGTGTGTGTGTGATATTATACAGATAAAAGTACAGGCAATCAAAGTAATTATTCATTAACGCCACTACTCATTACTTTAAAAAATACGTATACCAAAATATAAAAAGATAATATAAACCCAATTGGGTTGTAATCTAACATGAAAGTATTCAAATAGAAATGACCATAAAGTGTGGAATCAAGTAAAGTAATAACATTCTTTAACTTTTCATACCACTTCCCCATTTCCATTCATACTATGTTCTAGCGCGTCATAGCCTATTTGCATACAAAAGATGTGTTGGTAAGAAATTAAACATTATGTAATCCCACAGTCTCCCCCCTCCCTACACACTTTAAAAGCAGCTATCAACAGCTCCAACGGTGATTAATAAAAGCCGCTCATGAATGGCAGAGGCAAGGGACAGTCACACTGCCCTATCAAGCAAGAGAATGTCCTAGAGACTGACCATGTTACAGATGATCAGCGCCCAAGCTTCCTCTCCACTCAAGCTAGGACCAAGGATGACTCAGCAAATAGACCTATAGGTAACCCCCCCCCCCCAAACGCGCCATCCTTAGCTTACAAGAATGGTGAGGTCGCAGTGACCAAAAGAACTAAGGAGTTTGACCGGGCCTCTAACTCCAGTCTGGCAGTCACCAGGCAAGGACGCTACCAACCGGGACCAAGGATGACTCAGCAGATAGACCTATAGGCTCCCCCAAAACCCACCATCCTTAGCTCACAAGAATGGTGAGGTCGCAGCGACCAACGGAATTAACGAGTTTGAGCGGGACTCTAACTCCAGTCTGGCAGTCACCAGACAAGGACGCTACCACCGGGCCACCACAACCCTCTTCATTTGTGTGTTTTGTGACCCTTGCTACATTTAGTCTTCACAAGTGACTATTATTAGTCTAGCTTATAATGCTACTCTTATTGCACATTATCAATATTCCCCAAACGCATAATGCCCTTACTGCCATCCTTAACAATTACCTGGAAATGGTCACTGAAAGGTGTAGTTGCCAGGCCACGAGGCTCAGTGCCCGGTAATTTACTGAGTATCTTTGTTAGTATAATTTTCTGGTTTTCATTGTTATTACTACCCAAATTACAAGCACACGGGCTCTAACAGGGAAAGTAGCCCTGTGAAGAAAGGAAATAAGTGAATAGCAAATAAACTATACACTGTATAAGAAATTAATAAAAAAAAACAAAATGTTTAAATAGATCAGTCATATATAAACCCAAACAGTAATACATTGAATCCCTCTCTCTGGTTACGGCTCAATTCATCTTTGCCAACACATACAGAATAGTCTGGCCTATTCTTTACATATTCTCCTCTTTCCTCATACACTTGACAACAACGAAATTACCAAACAATTCTTCTTCTCTTAAGAGGTTAACTTCTGCACTGTAATTGTTCAGTGGCTACTTTCCTCTGTAAGGGTAGAAGAGACTCTTAAGCTATGGCAAGCAGCTCTTCTAGGAGAAGGACACTCCAAAATCAAACCTTTGTTCTCTGGTCTTGGATAGTGACATAGCCTCTGTACCATGGTCTTCCACTGTCTTGGGTTAGAGATCTATTGCTTGAAGGTACACTCGGCCACACTAATCTATCTTATTTCTCTTCCTCTTGTTATTTTGAAGTTTTTATAGTTTATATATGAAAGATTTATTTTAATGTTATTACAGTATTGTTTTTAAACTTCTCTTGTAGTTTATTTCCTTATTTCCTTTCCTCACGCGGCTATTTTCCTTGTTGGAGCCCTTGGGCTTACAGCATCCTGCATTTCCAACTAGGGTTGTAGCTTAGCAAGTAATAATAATAATAATAATAATAATAATAAACCCGAGACTTATGTCAACCTGTTCAATGAAATAAAATTTATAAAAAAAATTGAACTGTTGAAGATCCACAGATTCACTTTCCAGATTAGGAAAATCATTCTACACCTTGGTCACAACTGGAATAAAACTTCTGGAAAACAGTACTGTGTAATAGTGCGCCTTGTAATAAAGAAGGCATGGCTATTAGAATTCAATGCAATTCTGTTTTACAACTTATTCATATACCATCTAATGCTACAAGAGACTCAATTGCTGCTCGTCAGCCTGCCTATACCCACATAAATAAAATGTCGTTCTTCTGTCATTCGCCACTAAATGAGTTACAGTAGTTACCATTCTCATAACCAGATATCGGCAGCCCCCAGGGATCTGTCTTTTAGACAAGATCACTGAAGGTAGCGGTTTCCTTTTCCAAACAGATGAGAATTCAGACCATCATCAAATGTATCTATCTCCTTTAGGACTCTTCCATATGCTTTAATTTAGCTTGGCATTTCATTAAGCATAGCTATTGGGTTTATAGAATTTGGACCAAAATGTTCCGGCACTGGTAGCCTACTGGAAATGTCCCTGCCTTAAAATTTGTTGGACGGGAGTTTGAGACCCGCCAAAGCTCAGTAGTCTCCAGTAGTGTCTGCAACCTCACCATCCTTGTAAGCTAGGGATGGGGGTGGTTCGGGGATCCTATATGTCTACCTACCGAGTCATCAGTAGCCATTGTCTGGCCCTATCTCAATGGAGAGGGGTCTTGGCCACTAATCTTATGTATATATGGTTAGTCTCAGGGGATTGTCTTATCCTTACCTCTGCCACTCATGAGCAACCTTAAAAGCATGGGTCAGGGAGGCCCTTTGGCTCAAAGCTGCGACTGTGAGAAGACCCAGCAGATGTACTACAAAGTACAAGAGGTTGAACAACAAGCTAGAAGATAGTGGCAAAGGAGGAAAAGCACATGAATAAACAGTGGGTGTGTCCAAGGGATAAAGAATTCTTCAAAGACCTAATGCCCATAGTACACTGTGAGATGCACGGACGACACTAAGCCACAACAGTAAGCAGGCTTCAAGCTCCCTGTGAAATAGCTTATGTAAGTCATTTCACAGACCAATATGACACATGCTTCAAGTTCTGTCTAGTCACACTGACTATTATAAGCTACACTTCAAGCATTGTCTGGTCACACTGACCATTATGAGCTACACTTCAAGTGTTGTCTGGTCACACTAACCATTATGAGCTACACTTCAAGTGATGTATGTTCACACTGACCATTATTAGCTACACTTCAAGCGTTGTCTGGTCACACTAACCATTATGAGCTACACTTCAAGTGTTGTCTGGTCACACTAACCATTATGTGCTACACTTCAAGCGTTGTCTGGTCACACTGACCATTATGAGCTACACTTCAAGCATTGTGTGGTCACAGTGACCATTATGACCAACACTGTATAGTAATACCAGTGTATCATTCTCTTACAGTACTGCATTGATAGCCTACAGTATACAGGGGTACACAATTACCTTGTATCAAGGTTATATTTATACAGTACATGTAAATATTTCCTTGTTTTCTGCATCATTATTAATTTGTTATTTCCTTCTAGGTTTCCTTATTTTCACATTATTATTTTATCATAGGAAAGCAAACAGAACAGATTCTAATAAAAGCGCAGCAAAATAATGTGGTGGGAGAATTGATAAACAAAAATAAAAAGCAAGGTTAGATTAAAATATTCTGAGAGAGCAGAGGTATCAAAAGTAAGTGGCCAAAACCCAGTTGACATTAGATGAAATGAAGGGCCCCTCCATGGTTACTAGCAATATCTATGGTAATTACTGTGTGTACAGTATTTATTCAATACCAAGGAGAAAGAAGCAGTTTCCAACTACAGCCCTACAATAAAAATGCTACCGCTACTAAGGGAGCCCTAGATGACAAAAAAAAATTAAATGCAATACTTTATACCTCTATATCTTGTCACAAACACTATAGTGAAGGGATCTTTTAGTGTAGACCCTGAATTATCAAGTTTAGCAATGATAAACACAGCAGAAAATCTTTATTGTTAAAAAAAAAAAACCTTAGAAAGAAAGCCCGCTTTATATCGTTGCCAAGAAAACAGCTTAAGATTTGCAGAGGACATAGTTGTGTTTATTGAATCAATGGAAGAATTGATTGTAATGCTGGGATTCCTCTGTCCCAATCTCTCGAAACCTGCAAGAGAGTTCCTAGCGTATAGAGGTTTAATGGACTACCCCTAAGACAAATTATGGGTCCTTTCCTGCTTCAGCTGCACAAAGCAAAGGGCATCAACCTTCTGGAGCCCCAAAGACAATGGTCCATCTAACTTCATTTAATATTAGGGGGAAGCACTAGTTCGTCATAATAAAGGACCACTTTGTCCAAATGGGCTAATCATAGCAACATTACTGCAACTTTCTGTTCTTGTCATACAGAAAAGTTTTTCTGTCAACAATTTCCCCCTCCCTTCAATGTTGCATGAAAAAAAGAAAAGGGTATATTTCTCTGGGGTTGAGTTGCTTGTGCACAAATTGCAATAGGGAGGGGAGCTTTGAGCATTTGGAAAAGGCTTAGATGAAATATTCAGTGAATCATGCAAGGATTTAGCCTATTAAATGAAAATAAAACCTTCCCATCTCCCTTCCTAACATGCCAGTTCCTCTTGAAAAGTTCCCTTAAAGCTTACTACCTAACTTTGAGGTACCGGTACAGTAATAATGTTAACATTACCATCAACCAAGCCATGCATTTCAGGATCTAATACCTTTAGCAAGATAAAGCTATTAGGTCTTAAAATACCAATGTTAACATTCCAATAGCAATAAAATTACAGTATCTATCTTGTATCCTAATGAAATATTTATGCCTAGTTCTACAGAGTAAGCTATGACCAAGTACCCGTAATGGAAATTCAGTAAACATGGGTCAAATTTTAAGCAGAAATATAAAAAAAATCCTTAGTAATCACCTAGGCGAGGCAAATTCATGAGGCCAAGAACCAAAATTACACCATTTCACCAACAAGAGGTTCATGTATCACAAAACTATTATTACAAGCTTACATAGAGATGATTTGAGAAAAATATGAACACGATCCTTCAACAAATCTGAATAGCTAACAGGAAAACACTTCTTGATCATATCTTTTAGGAAACATCCATTGACTGGACCAACCTACTAGCATACAACTTTCAATCAAAGGAATAGCTGAATGAGACCAGCTATTTTCATGGCACTTAATGGATTTCTTCCATACTTGGACTATTTTCATGTTTGTGCCCAAAAATTTGCATACGAAGCAAAAACAAAAGGGATTTTGACGAAGGAAAAATCTACTTCTGGGCGAGGAACCTGTGTCGCCCAGTGAAATGCTCCTTAAAGCACCATTTCAAAGGTATAAATACTGCTAAATATACCAGAGAAAAAATTTGCATGGAATGCTACATATATATCCAGCTCGCTCACCCCTAAAGGGTGTCGGTATTAAAACTGGGGCGAGTGATACCACTACCAGAGATCCCTTTCCAATTAGGCCTAGACTTCTCCCTCCTCAAAATCCCCCGTTACCATGAGGTGTCGTTCATAAAATATAGCCTTGGAAAGGTCTTGGACAAAAGCCTATAACGCATTGTCCATCCTGGCATTAACTTTCTACACCCAATATCCTAAACAAGTAAAATGAGTCCAGAAATTTTCTTTGCTAAAATATTATATATGTTGGAAGTAAAAAACCATAAATTGAGCAAGAAATGTTAAGAGCAGGAATAATTTACAGTATGTAGCTGGGCCAACATCATAAAATAGACTTTACTATTGATCATAGAATGCCCACCTCTTCAAGTCTGGCCCCAATGATTGTAGTAGTTTCAAAAAGGATGGTAGAGTATGAACTATTTCTTAATAATTTTACTGAACTTTTCATAAAATTTATGGATGTGTAAACGTCGCATGAGGTTTTTAGTACAATTCGCCCAACTCGAGACATATTTTGCAAATGAAAAGTTAAGGACCCATTCTGCTTGCTAGCAAAGCATTGACATGTACTGTACCAGTAATTTCTTTCGTAGCTTTTCTTTTATTTACGTTTTCTTCAATTACCCCAGTTTTTAAGCTTTTTTATAAAGGTAATATGGAAATCTTGCATATTCTGAGGCAAATGTATACTATTGCACCCTCAGTACTTGGGCTATTCTGATGATACCTTTGTATCCATCAATTTTTTATTCATAATTGTTCGCATTTCTTTAGTGAGTCTTCATAAATCTTTAGTTCAGTTACAACTATATATTGCAGGCTACCATGTATGAAAACGCCACGACACAAGAGACTGTACTGAGGAGGTAGTACAGTAATGAAGTACAGTACAGAGTGGTATATCTTCCTCTCTGCAAAGTACTTTTCAAATAATTGCCTCTGTTATTGACACCTCTGGCAATTTTTCCAACCTAACATCCACTTTCTTCAATATTTTCAAAGCCTGGATCAAGTAATACTGTAATATTATAGTTATAAAATAGGAAAAAGAATAAGCTACACTGTGTAAAGTATATAGGTTAGATGTGGAGAAAGAAAACCTGAAGTACTGTATAGTTATAGTAATGGATTGTAAAAATGTGAAAAGCACAAGTGAATTGGGTAAGATACCTTTTTTTTTTTTTTCCTCCAGATTAAGCATTTTCAATTTGGCTTCACAGCAAAGAAAAATACCATCAAGGTAATATCACAGAGTTAATAATAGGGTTGTGGGGGCCAATATGGTAACGTCCCTGACTGGTTAATGCCAGACTTGGGTTCGAGTCCTGCTCAAATTCTACTGTTTTTTTTTTTTTTTTTGGTCGCTGTAACCTCACCATCCTTGTGAGCTAAGGATGGGGGGTTTGGGGGAGCCTAAAGGTCTATCTGCTGAGTCATCAGTAGTCATTGCTTGGCCCTCCTGGGACCTAGCTTGGATAGAGAGGGGGTCAGGGTGCTGACCATAAGTATATATGGTAAGTTTCTAGGGCAATGTCACTGTCCCTTGCCTCTGGCATTCATGAGTAGCCTTTAAACACCAATGAAAAAACATGAAGTCCAGAAGTTGTATCACACAAATGTGATACTTCAATGTGATTCTGCAGAAAGTGTAGGACAAAGTACCAAGACTAAAAATTACATGGAAAGATTCATAAAACGAGGTAATGCAAATGCATTTGACAATAGAGAATCCAACTGTGAAAACGGAACGTTTGTGTCAGAAAAATTTGAGGTAAATGGTGGTGAACAGTGAACCTCACGTAATGGGCCCTCAATGTTTATTTATGCCATGGAAGAACCTTAATTAAATCAATAAAGGGAAACTCTTAGGAGTTGCTATATTCCAATGGTATAATGCGAATAGCAAATTCAAAAGCAAGGTGTCTAAGCATGTTTAAATATTGGAAATCATAATGGAAAAATAGGATAAACTGGCATTAAGCAGAACCACCTTAAGGATGACCAGAGAGGAAGCAAAGAAAGGGAGCAGATTGTTAAGGGTCCAACAGGATTTTGCAAGCAGGTGTAGCAGTGGATTCAATGTTTATGTAGGATTATGTACAGTAAAGAATACATCATGAAGTACCATTGATGCTTAAAATGACAAAGAGATCTTTAATGCCTAGTAAAAATACCTAATGGAGAATATAGAGAAAGGTTCATGTTATAGTAATAACCCCTTGGAGATGTAAAAATTTGTTACTTTAGCAACATATTGGATTGTGAAGATGGATTTAAAAAGGCAGTACTGTAATACAAAAGCATCAAGACCCTGGACAAATAAAATAAGAATACTGTACGAAACTTCTGGTAGATACGAGTACATATCTTTAGTGTCCATAGTTTAGGGTTTTCAATGCATATAACCTATGATTTTATAAGTAGCAGAGAGACGGGCACTTGGAAAATAAAATTAAGTTCATACCATCGCCATTCTTGAAGGCTTATTCCTCACCAACTTCTACAAAGGAGTCTGGTCTTTCACTTGAGCTACAAGGGTCTAAAGTCCTCTATTGATACGACGATATTAAAGGTATGTAAAGAAAATCTTCTCCAAAAGTTCCGCTGAAAGTGGTAGATCAGGTGAGGGACACTCCGAGATATTAACATCATGAAATATTCTCCAGGTAAGAGAGTTGGCACCGATTGGGTCGCAGCACAGTTGCATGTCCATTCTCTGACAAGATTCAAGATAGTGAGGCGTGATGCGTGTCCGCCATACCGCAATTCAAAGGCGCGTCCGCCAAACTGCAGTTAAGGGGTACTTTTGCCATTGTCCCTCGCAGTGCACACGACTGGTCTTAGCGCCTTCAACTTTTACAATCTCGACACATATGTGAAGTGCTGGAACGTGCCTTATCTCATAGGGACACCTTTGTTCATCTAATTGTTTCACTGGAGGATGATGAGGTATTGCTGGTTAAACACTGTACTCCACTTACTATGTCGACTCCCAAGAGAAGCAGGATTATTGCAGTTCTTTCTGCTTTGGAGGAAGTACTGTACCCTCACAATATTGTGTGGAACGGAAGAGATGGCCTAAGTCTTTCCCTCCATTCCCCTGAGTGCTTCCCTAAGCTCATTCTTCAAAGGCCTACAAGACCAGGTACTCACCTAATTCCAACAGTGACTGACAAGTGTTCCTGATCCTCATGTCAGTACATCGTCTAAAAGTGAATGTTTAAGAGGGAGTACCATTGGTTAGGATTGATCTTAACCTTACCTCGGACTAAGAGGATGCTAAACCTTTGCTTCAATGCGCTCAATGTTATCTTAAACCAGCCTCACTGAAAGATTTATCAAATCCTTCGTCCCCATCATTTTTTCCCATTTCTGCACCGAAGGTTAGGCGAAAACGGAAGGACATCCCGGAGTGATACAAAATTCGTCGCCTTACAGTAAAGCTGGAAAATTCCCCTGCTCCTCCAACCATGTAAGAGGACTAGGGTAAACTTGACAGACTCTTCTCCAATTCTAATTGACAATCTGGCTGGAACTCTCGCAGATCTTGATTCCTCCGATCCTTAAGGAGTGGATCAACTGGAGGTTGCATAGGCAGAGCCGTAAGAGAAGTCATCTTTTCTTCGGGTTCTCGGGTGATAAGAAAGTTGAACAAACTTCATGAAGCATTTTATGCACCATATATGGTGAGGAAAACATCCATTGATGGTTTCTTCCCAGAGCCCCATAGTACTAAAAGCAGATTGAAACTTCCCTGGTCCCTAAAAGCGGTGAAGACATCCAAATCAATTCCCCCGATGCTGCCGAAACAGCAAAAATTTTAAGTGATTGAAGGGACACATCCTAACCCATTGCCTCTAGATCCTGATGTGGTGATCTTGACCCCACGGGTATCTAGCAAAAAGTTATCTCAAAAGTCAGCTGTTTTGAAGGTGGATGAAATTCCCAATTTTGAAATCACTTCCATATCAGCTTTGCAGACTTGTTCATGGCTGGATCACTGGCCAGGTACAGTATTGTATTATGCAGTTTCTGAGAACCTTTAAGATCTTAAAATCCATAAGGAATACAAAGAGCTAGTTCGATCAGTAATAACTAATACATCAATGCGCTTTCCTCCAGGGAAACTGCATTCTCAAGGGAAGGGATGCCGACGTTAATAAATTTGAGAGACAAATGACATCTAGGGATTCCTTGGCTTTCGGAAACACCCTGTTGGGACAGCGTGCGACCTTGCTCACACCTGCTGAAATTGCAGCGGTCATGGAGAAATGGGAGAAGGCAAGCCAGGCTACCTTCTTTAGGCAAGCAGCCTCAGTCGCATCCTGAAAAGACTAGGTCTTCACCTCCACAGCAAAGGCTTCTTGCTGACCCCGGCCATCCTCATTACCACAGGCCAGGCAATTCAACCCATTTGTTTTGATATCATGGACATCCCAATCGGAGGGGTCGAGAAAGAAGGGGCTCACTTTAGAGAAGGCAATCCCCTCATTCTACAGCATGTGGGGGGATGCTTGGCAAGTTGATGGACAGGGTGGCGGTTCTACAAGACAGAACCCAGGTCTAATGAGTTCCTTTGCTCCAGGTATCGCATCCCGTTTATGAACTGTTGCCCTCCATTATCTCCGACTCTGATGGAAAGGTCATTTTACTTGAAAGGGTCTACCCAAGGCCTTGTTCTGCAAGACGAGATTCAGGTTATGCTGGGGATGAACGCCATCGAAGAAGACCAAGAAGGGTCTCCGGGATTCTACAACAACTTGTTCCAGCTGGAAAAGATGATGGGAGGTTGGAGACCAGTTACACATATGTTTTGCTTCAACCTGTTCATCCTCCAGATAAGATTCAAGATGGAGACTCCCGGCACAGTCCTACAGGCAATCATACAAAACAACTTCCAGCTGTCTATATTGTAGACCTAATCCTTTCAAATTCCTATCCATCCGAAGTATAAAAAAAAAAAATAATACTGTATCTCTTTGTTCTGAAGGAAAGGCGATTCCAGTTTTGAGTAATTTTTGTCAGACTGTCTACAGCACCGCAAATCTTAACTCCTCTTCACTCTGATGTCATCATGGGCTCACGCCACGGGCGCCAGACTTATGCACTATCTGGACAACTGGTTACTGGTAGAGTCGGAATCTCAGATTTTCCCCCACAGGTTCCTTCTTCTCGAGTTTTGTCATGAACTAAACTTAAGGATAAATCTCAAGAAGATGGTTCTCAATCCCCATCATCACCTGCGGTACTTAGGCATGAATATAGATACAGTCTTAGCCAGAGCATTTCCGTCGAAAGACAAGATACTTCGGTTCAGACAGGTCGCAACTCTGTTCTTCGAGTCCAAATCCTTCAAAGCATGTCCCTGGCAGAGAATCCTGGGTCATTTTTCACATCAGGGCTAAATCTTTATCTATCACCTTTTACAGGATTTGCTGAGTTTTCCTAAAGATTGTTGTTTTGTCACCACCATATTTTCTGCTATTCTAACTAATGGTTCTTCATCCCTTCTCATCATATATAAACAGAGTAAAGTACAACAGCTTTTAGTTAAAAAAAACTTTATTAAAATGTTATTTTTATTAGTAAAATAAATTTTTGAATATACTTACCCGATAATCATGTAGCTGTCAACTCCGTTGCCCGACAGAATTCTATGGAGGGATACGCCAGCTATCACAATACTAGAAGGGGGTGTACTCACCAGCGCCACCTGTGGCCAGGTACTATAGTACTTCTTGTTGACACCTCCTCAATTTTTCCTCGGTCCACTGGTTCTCTATGGGGAGGAAGGGAGGGTCGATTAAATCATGATTATCGGGTAAGTATATTCAAAAATTTATTTTACTAATAAAAATAACATTTTTCAATATTAAACTTACCCGATAATCATGTAGCTGATTCACACCCAGGGGGGTGGGTGAAAAACCAGTGTACAAGACTAAAGGATAGCTAAGTATCCCGTATTTCATATAATCAGTTATCCACAATAACAATGAAATAATAAGTACCTGGTAAGGAAGTCGACTTGAACCGTTACTCTGCCTTTAATAAGATCGTCTTCCTTACTGAGCGCAGCGTTCCTCTTGGGAGGCTGAATCAACTCAAAGGTGCTAAAGTATACAGGGCTGCAACCCATACTAAAGGACCTCATCACAACCTTTAACCTCGGCGCTTCTCAAGAAAGAATTGACCACCCGCCAAATCAACAAGGATGTGGAAGGCTTCTTAGCCGACCGTACAACCCATAAAAAGTATTCAAGAGAAAGGTTAAAAGGTTATGGGATTATGGGAATGTAGTGGCTGAGCCCTCGCCTACTACTGCATTCGTTGTTACGAATGGTCCCAGGGTGTAGCAGTACTCGTAAAGAGACTGGACATCTTTGAGATAGAATGATGCGAACACTGACTTGCTTCTCCAATAGGTTGCATCCATAACACTCTGCAGAGAATGGCTCTGTTTGAAGGCCACTGAAGTAGCCACAGCTCTCACTTCATGTGTCCTTACCTTCAGCAAAGCAAGGTCTTCTCCTTCAGATGAGAATGTGTTTCTCTAATCAGAAGCCTGAATAGTAAGAAACTGAGTTCTTAGAACTTGGAAAAGAAGGTTTCTTGATAGCACACTATAAGGCTTCTGATTGTCCTTGTAAAGGTTAAGACCTTTTTAGATAGTACCTAAGAGCTCTAACTGGGCAAAGTACTCTCTTCAGATCATTCCCCACCAAGTTGGACAGGCTTGGGATCTCGAACGACTTAGGCCAAGGACGTGAAGGAAGCTCGTTTAGCAAAAACCGAGCTGCAAGGAACATGTAGCCGTTTCAGATGTGAAAACAATGATCCTGCTGAAGGAGTGGATCTCACTTACTCTTTTAGCTGTTGTCAAGCACACGAGGAAAAGAGTTTTTAATGTGAGGTCCTAAAAAGAGGCTGATTAGAGAGGTTCAAATCTTGATGACATAAGGAACCTTAGGACCACGTCTAGATTCCAGCCTGGAGTGGACAACCGACATTCCTTTGAGGTCTCAAAAGACCTAGGGAGGTCCTGTAGATCTTTGTTGGTGGAAAGATCCAAGCCTCTGTGGCGGAAAACCGCTGCCAACATACTTCTGTAACCCTTGATCGTAGGAGCTGAAAGGGATCTTACTTTCCTTAGATATAACAGGAAGTCAGCAATCTGGGTTACAGTGGTACTGGTTGAGGAAACTGCATTGGTCTTGTACCAGCTACGGAAGACTTCCCCTTGAGACTGATAGATTCTGAGAGTGGATGTTCTCCTTGCTTTGGCAATCGCTCTGGCTGCCTCCTTCGAAAAGCCCCTAGCTCTTGAGAGTCTTTCGAAAGTCTGAAGGCAGTCAGACGAAGAGCGTGGAGGATTGGGTGTACCTTCTTTACGTGAGGTAGACTTAGAAGGTTCACTCCTAGAGGAAGAGTCCTGGGAATGTCGACCAGCCATTGCAGTACCTCTAAGAACCATTCTCTCGCGGGCCAGAGCGGAGCCAACCAACGTCAGCCGTGTCCCTTTGTGAGAGGAGAACTTCTGAAGTACCCTGTTGACAATCTTGAACGGCGGGAATGCATACAGGTCGAGATGGAACCAATCCAGCAGAAAAGCATCCACGTGAACTGCTGCTGGGTCTGGAATCGGAGAACAATACAACAGGAGTCTCTAGGTTATCGAGGTAGTGAACAGATCTATGGTTGGCTGACCCCACAGGGCCCAAAGTCTGCTGCAAATATTCTTGAGAAGGGTCCACTCTGTGGGGATGACCTGACCCTTCCGTCTGAGGTGATCTGCCATGACATTCATACCGCCCTGAATGAACCTCGTTACCAGTTAGCTTTCGATCTTTAGACCAGATGAGTAGGTCCCTTGCGATCTAGAACAACTTCCACGAAAGAGTCCCTCCCTGCTTGAAGATGTAAGCCAGGGCTGTGGTGTTGTCAGAGTCCACCTCCACCACTTTGTTAAGCTGGAGGGACTTGAAGTTTATCAAGGCCAGAATAACCGCCAACAACTCCTTGCAATTGATGTGAAGTGTCCTTTGCTCCTGATTCCATGTTCCCGAGCATTCTTGTCCGTCCAAAGTCGCACCCCAGCCCGTGTCTGATGCGTCCGAGAGGAGACGGCGGTCGTGTTTCTGAACAGCCAAATAGACTTCCTTGAGAAGAAAGCTGTTCTTACACCACGCGAGAGAAGACCTCCTCTCTTCGGAAACAGGAACTGAGACCGTCTCTAGCGTCATGTCCTTTATCCAGTGAGCAACTAGATGATACTGAAGGGGGGGGAGGTGGAGTCTCCCTAACACGATGAACAGGGCCAGCGATGAAAGTGTCCCTGTTAGACTCATCCACTACCTGACTGAGCATCGGTTCCTTCTCAGCATGCTCTGGATGCATTCTAGGGCTTGGAAGATCCTTGGGGCCGACGGAAAAGTCCGAAAAGCTCGACTCTGAAGATCCATACCCAAGGAGACAATGGTCTGGGATGGGACGAGCTGAGACTCCTCAAAATTGACCAGGAGGCCCAGTTCCTTGGTCAGATCCATAGTCCATTTGAAAATCTCCAGACAGCGACGACTTGTGGGAGCTCTTAAAAGCCAGTCGTCTGACGGAGCCGGACACAAGATCATGGTACTGCTGCACAGTCTGTGAACTGTCAATCATGGGCAAGCGAGGAAGTACAGTGACAACCCGAATCTGTCTAGACTGTCTGGTTCGTACAGACAACTCCTTATCGGGTTGCTGAGGTTGCCGCACTGCGTCACAAGTCACTTCTGTTGGTTGTTGAACGTCTTCCCCGTGACACATTGACTCCGTAAACAAAAAATCCTCTAACAAGGACTAAGCTTGGACTGCATGTCTTGCAACACAGCTCAAGGTCTATGGGAGCAGGTGTGGTAACAGACGGGATTAGCGACTGAAGTGGAACCATTACCTTCCCTGGAAGCATGTTATGCTTAAATAAAAGTCCATAAGAGGCTATGCAGCTAAAGGCTCCCTCCAAATGACAGAGTCCTCAAGGGAATATCAGAAGGAGGGAGAAAAGAACTTTCTCATCTACAGGGACCATATCCTAGAAAAGCTAAGTTCTCTCAGTGAGGGTTCACTGGTGCAAAAGCAGCAGACTAGAAGGCAACGTTATGAAACTGCTTGACAGTCTAGTGAGTTGGCAACAACCAAAGATGTGTGACTGAGAAGCATGCGGTAAGGTATGCAGAGCATGTTGTATGCAGAGTATGCTGTATGCAGAGCATGCTGTATGTAGAGCATGTTGTATGCAGAGCATGCTGAATGCAGAGCATGCTGTATGCAGAGCATGTTGTATGCAGAGCATGCTGAAAGCAGAGCATGCTGTATGCAGAGCATGTTGTATGCAGAGCATGCTGTATGCAGAGCATGCTGTATGTAGAGCATGTTGTATGCAGAGCATGCTGAATGCAGAGCATGCTGTATGCAGAGCATGTAGTATGCAGAGCATGCTGTAAGCAGAGCATGCTGTATGTAGAGCATGCTGTAAGGTAAGCAGAGCGTGTGCATGGCGTTTAACATTTCTCAGAAATTCCATGACCAGTGCTAGAGTGCTTTATGCATGCTTGCATGGGGTTTAAATATCAACATAATATTTACCTTACATTCATAACTCATGATTCATATTTTTTGCCATATTCTGCTATATTGTTAAAAATATATTGTAAGGAATACAAATATATTTTTATAAGTAATACAAATAACCTCCATTATCATAAGGTTTGAAAATGGAGGTAAGGTATGCTGAACAGCAGAGTCAGAACGAGCTGGAACAACAATAGTTGTGGTTTCCTCTTCAAGACTCTGTTGAGGGAACACCTGAGGCTCAGTCTGCAAAGGCTGATCAAAGGAAGTAGCAGAAGGTAGGCGCATGGGTGGAGGAGGCTGACTCCTGGCATGAGTGGCTGAACCCAAGGGTTGCGCTTGCTGAGCGGTTGGCGGAAGCGGAGTAGCAAGTTCCTGTTCCTGTGGTGTGAGCGGAGCGCGATGAGGTAGAGGCTGCGCAGAACAAGGTAAATGTCTCGCAAGCTGAGGCTCCTGAGGCGCAAGGCTAAGATGTAGTGGTGCTTGCCTTGTGGAGGGTTGAGCTCGCTGCAGCGAGAGCTGAGGAGACTGACTCAAGGACGGGAGAGGTTGTTGTACCTCAACCGAGTGTTGCATCACTGGTGGAGCAGCAAGTGGAGGCGGAGGAAGAGAGGTATAATCCTCCTGATCCCATTGTAAAGGTTGCCTTAAAGAAGGCGGAGGCTGAACACCACTGGGAACAGCAAACTCAGAACGTGGCTCAACATCGTACGCCTGGCAGACGTGGCTCAACATCGTACGCCTGGCAGGTGGTACTGCGATCAGGCGGAGCGAGCGCAGGCGGAGGGAGTGTAGGCGGAGGCGGAGGCGCAACACTCTCAGCCCGACACTCACGCATCAAGACCGAAAGTTGTGACTGCATGGACTGCAGTAGAGTCAACTTGGGGTCGGCAGACACTAAGGTCTGCTGAGGTAAAGCCTTAACAGCAGAGATCTGTTGCGGCAGAACCTTACTCCTCTTAGGCGGAGTGCATTCAACTGATGACTGAGGAGAGTCAGAGCTAACCCAATGACTGCATCCGGGTTGTTGAACTCTAACTTCGTACGTCTGGCATAGGTCTGGACTTTATGTTTAAGAGGTCTTGAGACCTGAGACCAGCGTTTTCTCCCCTAAATTTCTTCTGCAGACGAGCAAAATAAGGGCTCAATCGTCTGCGGGTGGGAGTGACGGTCTCGGTAAGACACGCCCACAACCACCGAGGATACTTCTGTGCGCCGATCAAGGCCTGCTGAACCCTTATGCCCTTCGACATTGCTTCTCCCCTGGGCTTGGGAGCTTGCAAGAGGTCCCGGACTGGGAGAACGACTGGCGCGCACAGAAGTACCCTCACGCACAACACTGACACACTTTGCGCTAATCACTTATCACTTTGATTTTCTGTTTGCACTTATTTCACTGAACTCGAAACTTTAAGTGGTTTGTACCTGAAACACGCAATTCTATCCTTTCTCAAAAGTTAGTAATTGCGAAAACAGAATTACAATGTAACAGAAAAATCTAATGAAAGATAAATAATTCAGTGGCTGGAAAGAGACTAAACACTAGATCACTCTAGAAACGTTTACCTTCTTCCCCTAAAGAGACTAGGGAGAAGAGCAAAAACGATAACAACGTTACTTGCTTGAATGAAACGTTTATCCTCCTCTTTCTCCCTCCGTCTCTATCTCTCTCTCTCTCTCTCTTGACTTAGAACCTGAGAGAAGAGCCCAATCATATATATCGTTAAAACATATTATTGTTAAAGGAAAAAACTGAAATATTTCCCAAAATGAAAAGTTCCTTTATTAGGATTAAAACCATTAAGTTAAGAAAGAATGAACAAAACGCTAGACACGGTTACTCTTACTGCAACGTGAAACCGTGAAAATTCTTTCTCTATCGTAACGATAGAGCGCAAGTTGAACGTTCTGAACGTCAACAACTGCAGAGACAAAACAAAACGTTAGTTCAACTTTGAAAACAGTACGAGACTATCAAAGAAATTCTTTCAAACTCTGTGGCGGAAATAGCAAAATATGTTAACAGGTAAAACCGAAATGACGGGCTCATTGTTAATTAACTTCGGTACCAAGAAAAGACCGCCTACTATTAGGAAGGTCGAATATAAACAAATATAAAAATTAATTTTAATAAGTTTATAATAAAAGGAAGTTAATCGAAGACGCCTATAAGAGGCGGAGATATAAAATCAATCTATAACTTTTGTTAAGCAAAATTAAGAAAGAGAGTCTATACTCTCTTAGACACCAACACTTCCGTCTAAGGGAAGGGTCGGCCATTAAAGGTGAAAGAGAGTTCATACTCTCTTCGTCACCATAATTTTCAAATTAATTCCAAAAGCTAACTAAGCTAATATAGAAGGTTCCAGTAAAGCGACAGCCGAAATCAAAGAGAAATACTTCACCAAAATCGTGAAAATACTCCAAGAACATAAGCGTATCCCAGAACGTCTTGCCGGAAGCACGACAGAGGAAAAATTGAGGAGGTGTCAACAAGAAGTACTATAGTACCTGGCCACAGGTGGCACTGGTGAGTACACCCCCTTCTAGTATTGTGATAGCTGGCGTATCCCTCCATAGAATTCTGTCGGGCAACGGAGTTGACAGCTACATGATTATCGGGTAAGTTTAATATTGAAAACTGGTTATTCATTGGTGCCTCAAAACTGTAGAGGTATTGCCACACCCCAGAATGCAACAGTAACTGACAAAATTGCTATACTGGAGGGTGTCCCTTTACCTCACCAAGTAAAAATTGGTGACATGGGTAAGAAGTAAACAGCATAGGCTAACAATGCACAATACGACAGCTCCCTTCGCTATCCAGGTGTACAATCAGCAAAAATAAAATGAGAGGGGTTAGAATGAGCAATATAAATATGGTACATCAAGGTCAGGTCACTTACATGAAATGCTTACCAGACTATAATCACTAATGACTGAACACATAGGCGGGGAGCGCACTCAGAATAACATGAGAGAGGTTTATAAACTAGAACAAGAATTATACAGTATAGTACAAGGTAGCAAGAACCTATACAAGACACAACTAACCTAAGCCTAAAGTAAACCTGGCCATATATCTAAATGAAATATATCAACCAAAATCAACTTAACCTAATAACTGTAAAGGTAATGGAAAACAAAGCCTAATTCAGAAGGCATGCTTAACTCTCACAAACTTAACCTATAATATACACAGGTAATCCAGAGTATAGCACAAAAAGCCAAAACTTCATGCCTTGGTAGACAGTATAAGGTTGATATTCAAAACCTAATGCTCAGACTTGTAGTCTGATTTGAGATTTTTGTCTCTAGAATGCAGCTGAGGCTTAAACATGAGTTTATCATCAAATACTGTACTCCAAGGCCTCACCTATTTGAAGAGAAAAACTACAAAAAAAAAAAAAAAAAAAAAACACTGTTCTTTTTGGAAATACCGGTACCATTTATGTAAGACAATAAACCTCAATGGTTCTAAATATTATTCGAGCTGTTCCTATTGTTAATTGGGACTGTGGTTTCTATGTATTATAATCTTCACAAGAAGTTCTTAAAACTTTTTTGCGGCATTTCTGAAGCCCCCTAGCCAGCTATCAACGGTATGTAAGGCAGCAAAAATAATAACACTCCTCGCAGGAGGACAACCCAAACACTCTTCCCAGTCCTTACTGCCTCAAATACCAAATCCTTTAAACCCTTCATGATCTCATCCCTTACTTAATAGATTTCAGGTCAGTAGCTGCTGATATTACCATCTGTTCCAGATTCACAGTCCCCTTGGGTGGTCCAAGAGCAGACATGAATAAAATGGTAGGAATTGAAGCGCCAGGTAATGACTCTAGAGATAAAGATAGAAACAAAAAAAAATTTTCTTCACACCTTCCTGATCCTGCAACATTGTGCATACTCTAAGCTTGCACTTTATTCTAACTCACCCTGAACTTAATCTCAGAGTAAAAGGAACACTATACATATCTGTTTATCAAAATCACATCATCTTGTGTAGTCTATGAAATAGAAAAGGGTCTATTTCAACGGATGGCATGAGCTTACCGTTGGGTCCACACTAATTAAGGCAAAAGATTCCTCCTTTTTCCTAAGACACTCTGGAAGTAAAACACATAAATAACTGTGGAATTAGTTCTCCCAAGTTATCCAATGATAAAGTAAGCAAAGGAATATGAGTGCAAATACTTGACTAACTTTATCCCAGAAAGAAGATTAGTGAGTAAAGTAACCGATAAAGTAATAAAGGTTAAAAACAATTACTCCTCTCTGAAGGTATGAAAAAACTTCTAAACACAGATTAACAGGGCATGGAAATAACAACTTAGTTGAAGGATGTCCACATAGACAAATTTAATACTGAACTGTACATTCTTGCTTTATTCAACAATCAGCATCTCCTTCAAACCTAATAATCCAGCGAAGCTGTTAGAGAAAAAGATAGAGAGAGAGAGGCAGAGAATTAAATGGCGAGATGAGGTGAAGGATATCATGGAGAGAAGAGGTTTGATGGAACAGGATGCCTGTGATAAAAGGCATTGGAGAGGACACATCAAGCAACTGACCCCTTAAATGTAGGGATCACGGTGGGAAAGGAGTCCTGCTGCCTGGCCTATGAAGGTGAATAATATAGGCTAGAGTTGACAAGGGAGATAAGTAGAGTAAATGCGTTCATTGGCCTGTATTTCCAGTGTGAATAAATTCTAAGTATCATTTAATGATTACGTTATCTGTAGTACATAACACTCTTATAAATCACTTCTGACCAACCAGTGATTCATGTGTTATAGCTGCAAAATATACCTAACAATATAACATTCTTGATATACTGTATACAGTGTGTAGGACCAATTGTAGAAGCCAATCCTTAAAAACTAGGATGTGTGTTTTCTCCCTACAAACTATTGGGATAGTAAGATAAAAGTCTGGTGTCAGCAAGCACCTAACACTGGTTGGACTAACAAACTTCCTCTGATATCCGTTCACTAAAACGTCTTATGAATGAAAATTGAAAACAGTCTCGTATTGACCACAAGTTAGGGCATATGTCTTGTTATCCTACATTGAGGAGTGTAGTGAAACTCTGTGGGAGACCATCTGAACAGCACAAAAGCTCTCTCCCACCCAAATTTCCCCGTTTCAAGTTATTTTCCCAAACTTTAAAAAAAAAATTGCTTTTAAATCTTACAGGAATATATTTGTAACAGGCTTACATTTGTTTGTGGAAATTATTTTTACAATTATGAACAGCAAGTCAAGGCCTTATATTTACCTGACATGTTGTGCAACAACAAAAATTGGCCTAGTGAGAAGGCATGATGAAGAAAATCACCTAACCACATACTAAAGGTATTCATGATTTTGCCAGATCAATGGGTAGAGCCAAATCCGGAAATATATTCAATATGGTTGTGCATGATGGCACATCCTTCTTCTTACTATACTTTGGGTATGAAGTAAGAATAAAAGAAATCGGAACAGGTAAAGGAAAGCCCCTGTTAGTGCAAGACAAGGCATCTTTGCCAAGTGATGTAAAGCATTTTAGGGAGTTCACACCTAGAATGCATTACTTTACTTTAACCCTTTTACCCCCAGGCTATTTGGAACTTTCCAACCCTTAACCCCCAGGGTTTTTTTTTTCAAGCACATTTTTCAGTAAATTTTTTTAAATTGCTCTAACAGCCTTAATTTTCGTCATAGAGAGGTCAGGTTGGTCTCATTCTCTTGGAAAATGCCTGAAGTTTCTCAAAAATTTGTCAAAAATTTGTCAAAAATGTGCAAAAAAAAATGTAAATAGCAGTTTTTTGCAAGAACATACCGGTACGTCCATAGGGGTAAAGGGATGAGTTTTGTGAAACGTACCAGTACGTCCTTTGGGGGTAAAAGGGTTAAGGACTGCTTATCTGGTCCCGTACAGAAAGGGAACCCTACTCTCTACAGGACCTCCGCGGTCGTTTTATGATGTTCATTCAGGAGCATTTAACATTTCACAATGCGTATTGTTCGCTTACCATTTGATCATCACTGTCAAAACACTCGCCGAATAAGAAAGTCTTCAGTTTCCTCTTAAAAGCCTTAATATCTTCAATTATTCAGATGTCTCATGGGAGCCTATTGTATAGTCTTGGGCTGCCTATTTAAAGGCTCTAGACCCTATGGTAGACATGTATCTAGTTCTAATACAAATCTAGCCATGGTCAATTTATAGATTCAAAAGGGCAAATCCTGCCTGATTTAACCCTTTCAGTGCCTGTGGTGAATTTAACAAAACTTCTGATGTAGTAGAATCTTTCAAGACCTTTGCTTGTTGACATTCATTGGAATGTTTCCTTGAGACTTTCCCAATGAAATACCAACTTATTGTTGTTTTGAGTGATTTCAAAAGATGTTTATTTTTTCCAAATTTTGACTAATTAACCAGAGGCAGTGAAAGGCTTAAGTAGGAAAGTGTTGCAAGTGAAGTTTGCTTAGGTTATTTTAGTGTTGAGTTATCTTTACTTTCTCCGGCAATTACCTATATATCTGACACAAGAATGAAAGAGCACGGTATGAGTGCATTTCATTATCATCATTGCACTAATCTTCCCTCTTTCTTAAGTCACACAAAGACATCGGTTTTTCAAAGTGACCCCTTATGCAACGTTATGTACAGTTGAGAGCAAACACAAACAAGATTGGGTTACTGCATCAATGACCTTAAACCATATACAGTCTATGATGATTTAAGCTGGAAATAAACTTACTCTTATATTGTGGCTGTCCGTCATAGGAAATGAAGATAATTCCATGTTCCTCAGTAGAAAATGAGGGACGAGGTGCTTGCACAGCGAAATCATTAAGTAAAGATGAAAGCTTAGGCGAAGGTATAAACTCACAAATATCACACTGGCCTAGCAAGGGAAATCCTCAGCAACCTAACCTAACGGGGAACCACGCTAGAGTATTATCATATGTTTGCATGACATTCACTGTTTATTGTCACCAGAGAAGCGCCCAAAGCCTTAGTCTCAAGAAACTAACCCAAATGCCAGTGGAGCCACTACTGTACTTAGTTCAGGCCACATCTGTACTGGAATTATATACAATTTTATAGACATCTAACCACCAGAACTTTTTTGAAAAGCTAAGACCCCAGTTATTCTGGATGACGAGACATCATAAAAAAAATGATGGAGTAGCCACCCTTTTAGGTGGATTTGAAGCATTGAAGAGTCACTTAGCCCTGTACATCAACATCTTACATTCCTGTCATCGGGCTTACGACCCTCCAAGACCTCACAATACATTTTTATCAACAATTAATGTTTTGGCCACAGAAATCTGATCTTCTTTCCTAGTATGTTCAAATACTTTCCGTTCAGTTTATAATCATTGTCTGATACATTTTAACCACACAGCTAGGCCTATGACCTATAGGTTGATATTTTTTTAACCACATAGGCCTATGCTCTACGGTCTTTTTACATGCATTACTGTATATGCCAGCCTGGTAGCCTAATCAAGTTTTGGTAACTTGGTAATTACCTATCCTTATGAATTGATGCTATCATGAGCCAAAAATACATGTAAGATCACTTTAATCCTTTTTATCTCAACTTCTTGCCAAAATATTTGGCTCTATGGCCCCAGGCCTCTTTGAGGGCATTTTACGAAACTCTTTTTTTAGCAAGAAAATACTTGAAACAGGACTGTACTGTATATCTAGGCCTAAATAAATACAGTATCCTTTTCACTGATGTATAATTTTACATATTTAGTACAATTTCCATAAGCATAAATAATGAAAGAGAAAATATTGGTAATAACTGAATGATGCCGAAGGGAATACAGTACTGTACAAAATGGATTTTGAGCGAAGCGAAAAATCTATTTTTGGGTGAGGTAGCCATGTCGTCCTGATGGAAGTTCCTTCGATGGTAGCTTCCTAGGTATATTTGACTACAGTGGATATTCCCAGAGAATTAAACTAAAGGTTTCCAGAATTCTAACTTCTGGCGCGAGTACCCTTAAGGTTGTCCTTTAGGGTATCGTATAATAACAGGGGACGTATTCTTGACACGCCACATAGCTATGTGCACCCCACATAGCGTTTACGCTTCGAGGGGGGAATCAGTGGCAAGATATAGGAGCCGCCGTTACAAAGTTCTCCTCCTCTGTTACTGTTATGGGCACTCGGATGACGTCATATGCGTCGGCCATCTTGCTGACGTCATTCCCGCCCGCCAACTCCATTTCTTTTAGCGTTAAGACCAGCCCCCAAGATACAGTAAGATCGGGAGGGGGCCTGCCAAGGCCTTATAGAGAACAAAGGGCAGGTCCATCAGGACGACATGGCTATCTCACCCAAAAAAGGGATTTTAACGAAGGAAAAATCTATTTCTGGGAAGAGGCCTGTAACGCCCGGTGAAAAGGTCCTTCTTTACACTTTCCTAATATAAATCTTCCAAATATACTAGAGAAAGATAAAAGCATGGAATGCAGAGGTTACAACCCTCGCGCGATCACCTTGTAGGTCGTCCTGATGGAAGTGTGCCAGAGCATTAATGTATCATGGATTTTTTCCCCTCAGTAGTGCCTTCAACTTCTAGACAATATTCCTTTGGTCTTATGACCTAAGAGACCTATGACATTACTGGTATATGTTGTTTCAGCTGAGCATGTACTATGTTACTGCTTCCTGCCCCCCTACAGGGAAGAGTCCCCATTGGACTCTGGAAAGTCTCGAAGTTGCATGGTAAATGGAACCCACCCAGCATCAAGAAGTACCTGCCGGTCCCAGAGCGAGGTAATAGATAGAGTATGTATCACGTGTTGGAACGAGTTACACCAGGCTAGATGGGTTTGTTTAAGCGTAGGAACGATAAAATTCTATTGTTCAAGTACCTTATACAGAGTAGAGAGATAATTATACTCACAAACAGATTTTATTATAATGTTAGGGCGAAATAAGATGCACGAAAACAATAAATCCATTTATTAACAATAAATGAGAATTAGCGTACATAAAATATAATGTAAAGCTGTAATTAAAGATGCAAATAAGTTACATAGACTTGGAACATAGGCAGAAATGATCGTGGTACCTGAAAAGGAAACTTACCACCACACATGTCGATTCCATAGGAATTGTAATGTCTTTCTGAAAATGTCTTTATATACACTTTGTGTTGTAAACACGTGGCACAAGTGTTTAGTCTATGTAACATCACCTCGGTATATTAGAATAGTCTGTAGTGTCACCATGGTAACAAAAATTTCACTATGTTGCGCACTAGTGACAACACAGTCACTCTTAGAGTTAGAGTCCCATATAACTCACTGTTCTTCGCAGCACTAAGCTGCAGGTTTTAGCACACTACCTGCAGCTACCACAAAGTGTTTCACTTCCTGCACCTGCTTCGCATAGTGTTTAAAAAACACTCTGGATGACTTCCATCCTGTAAACGAGCGAAGACTCTCGAAATTCATTGATTGGAAGAAATTCAAGGAATAGGCGACTTTCCTGGGATCGTGACCTGCGGGTGTACTGTCAGGATCCGCTCTGCGAATGAAGTAGGTGATCTTTGCCCTTAGTTGTTTCAGTGACAAGTCGGAACCCGATGTTTCCCCTTTAAAGAGCTGTCCTCCACCGAAGTCTGAAGTTCTTCGAAGATAGACCTTTAGACTCTCCACTGGACACAGGGAGATATCTTCCTTCAGAGGCCAGATTCTCTAGGGACCCCATCTCTTAGTGGGTAGCTCGTTCTTGGCTAGAAACTTTGGGTCAGGAAAGAGGGTGAGTTCGCCTGTTTCTGCGAACTGAATCTGGCCATCTTCCCTTGATAATGTCACAATTTCACTGACTAGCCCCCGAGGCTAAAGCAAACAAGAAAATCCCTTTCTGAGTTAAATCTTTCAGAGGGCAAGTCTCAGTGTTCAAACCTGAGGCAAAACGAAGCATCTTGTCAAGAGACTAGGAGATAGGTCTCGGAGGGGCTGCAGGTCTGAGTCTAGCGCATGCCTTCGGCAACTTGTTGAAAATTTCGCTGGACAGGTCTATTTGGAAGGCGTATAGTAAGGGTCTTGTCAGGGCCGATTTGCACGTGGAAATCGTGTTGGCCACTAAGCCTTGTCCATGAAGGTGAATGAAGAAGGACAAGCAGAAATCCATCGATATTTCTGTAGGATTTCTCGCCTTGACAAAGGCCACCTACTTCTTCCAAGATGACTCATATTGCCTAATGGTAGATTTTGTTTTATATTCCTCTAAGAAGTCTAAGCTTTCTTTCGAGATCCCAAACTTCTTCTTGACGACTAATGAGAGAAAATCATGAGATGAAGGTTTTGGGTTTTCTGTAATGAAGCGAAGACAGTCGACTTCTGAACTTGTTGGGACAGAACTGGGTCCGGCAAGGGAATTAGCTTCGGTTGTAATTCCAGGATCAATGGGAACCAGTTGCTCCAAGGCCACTTGGGAGCCACTAGGGCTGCTATTCCTTGAAAGGATCTCAGCTTGGGGAGGACCTTTAGCAGAAGGTTGGGTGGAGGGTAAATCTTGGTCCATCTGTTCCGCTTGGGGGTCCTCGTATGGGGCCACATAGTGAGGAAGTTTCTTGTTGTCCGCTCGTTGCGAAGAGGTCGATCTGTAGTTCCGGGACTTGGTGAGAGATGAAGGAGAATGAGTCTGCGTCTAGGGACCATTCTTACTATCGGAGCTATTCTGGATAGAGCATCCGCCGTCACATTGCGGAATCCTTGAAGGTGAACTGCTGAGAGGTGCCATCTTTTCTTCTCCGCCAGACGGAAGATGGGCAACAACACTTGGTTGAGTTGGGGCGATCTTGAGCCCTGACGATTCAGAAATCTGACCACTACGTCGCTGTCCAGAGTCAGTCGTATGTGGACTAAGGGACATGGGGACAGCCTCTTCAATTTGAGAAAGACTGCCATGGCCTCCAAGATGTTGATGTGAAACGTCTTGAATAGAGGAGACCACGTTCCTTGAACTTGACGTTGATGGGAGTGGCCACCCCCATCCTTCTAGCGATGCATCCGTATGGATGACGACCAAGGGTGGAGGTAGTTGCAGAGGTACCGATCTCCTGAACTTCTTGGCCTCCAACCATGGCTTGAGGAGTGATCATAGCCGAGACGGTAGTGGTCTCTTGAGATCTCTTTGAGCGTTTGATGCGTATCTTCTCCAGACTCCCGATGCATCTTTTAGCTGTGCTCTTAGCACTGGGTCTGTCACTGAAGCGAACTGGAGGGAGCCGAGCACCCGTTCCTGTTGTCGTCTTGAAATCCGTTTGGATTTCAGAAGTCTCTTGACAGACCTCGCTATTTCCTTCCTCTTCTTTAGCGGAATGGAAAGACGGTGTAACTGGAGGTCCCAATGTATGCTACTGCTTCCTTGGAATACAAAATCTACAATAAGGATTTTAATCAACTTAAAGAGGAAAAAATAATACTTGAAAATTAAAGAATGAAATGTTAAATTTTGTTTTACTTGGAAATTTAATAACTTGAAAGATTCATGTAAATGCAAATTGAAGATTGCCATGCATAATTCCTCAAGTGTAATCTTGTAAGTACAATACTAGTGTAAGTAATGTACAATGCACAATTTAAAAAAAAAAAAAATCTCATATTTACAAGCCACAGTCCCACTTGGGCTACTAGCAACAGAAAACTTCTATTTCTACAAGTAGGCCTAGGCCTAGTATGGCTATCATTTTGTCTTTAAAATCATTTATCAAATTACTCTTAAATTTTGTAGCATTTTGTTTACAAAGAGACATTAGGGCTATGACAACACAGGGTTAATATAGGCTACCACACCACATAGGATCTTGACCCACACATGTAAATGAGATGAACGAAAAGATGCATAGGCCTAATAGTCCAGTCAAATATAATACTGTACATTATAGTATATAAAGAACAGTACAGATGGATCTCAACCGTTGGTAAGTCAAATTTTTTTAATTTTGGCCAAGGGTAGGCCTAACCTGAACCCAAGCCTATGATTCTCAGCTACAAAGTCCACAAATAGTCGGGTTTCATGTGAAATAGATATTAGCTTATTAATTTATCATTATTACTTGATAAGCTACAACCCTAGTTGAACAAGCAGGATGCTATAAGCCCAGGGGCTCCAACAGGGAAAATAGCCCAGTGAGGAAATGAAGCAAGGAAAAATAAGATATTTTAAGAACAGTAACATTAGTTTTTAT
>NC_090765.1:57246468-57266468 GCF_036898095.1 Palaemon carinicauda | reverse complement strand
GTCTTTAGCATTAGCATTAATCTATTGAAATTAGAAGGGAAAAGGCAGTGATTTGTAAGTCACCAGATGGTTTCATTCAACTCCTTTGCCTCCGTACTTTGACCTTGCATGGCATGCTCTCTCTCTCTCTCTCTCTCTCTCTCTCTCTCTCTCTCTCTCTCTCTCTCTCTCTCTCTCTCTCATCTACTGTATATGCAGTATTATACACACACACACACACACACACACACACATATATATATATATATATATATATATATATATATATATATATATATATATATATATATATATATATATATATATATATATATATATATATATTAACAGTAAGAAAAATAAAGCATTAAAGGCATGAAAAGAGGCAAAGCTGCAGAAGATAGACTATGAGAAAGCTTTCGATTCTGTCAAAACATTCAGCAGTAATGAGAGCCCTTTATAGACCCTTTAGTACCAACAACTTAATGTCTTCCTATAGATCTATCTTTAATTAATCATACTATTCATCTTAGCCTCAGAATATCTTTAGTAACCTTAACTTAATGTTTTCCTGTAGGCCTATCTTTAATTAATCACAATATTCATCTTAGCCCAAGAATATCTTTAGTAACTTCAAATTAATGTCTTCCTATAGGCTTATCTTTGATTAATTATAATATTAATCTTAACCTCAGAATATCTTTAGTAACCTCAACTTAATGTCTTCCTGTAGGCTTATCTTTGATTAATCATAATATTCATCTTAGTCCCAGAATATCTTTGGTAACTTCAACTTAATGTTTTCACCTAGGTCTATCTTTAATCAATCACATCTTAGCCCCAGAGTATATTGAATAACTTCAACTTAATGTTTTAGCCTAGGTCTATCTTTTATTTATCATATCTTATCCCCAGAATATCTTTATCTCAAACTCAATGTTTTCATGTAGGCCTATCTTTAATTAATCATATCGTAGCCACAGAATATCTTGAGTAACTTCAACTTAATGTTTTACTGTACGCCTATCTTTGATTTATCATATCTTAGTCCCAGAATATCTTTGGTAACTTAAACTTAATGTTTTCCTGTAGGCCTATCTTTAATTAATCATAATATTCATCTTAGGGCAAGAATATTTTTAGTAACTTCAACTTAATAGATATTTTACTGCAGGACTATCTTTAATTAATCATAATATTCATCTTAGCCCCAGAATATCTTGAGTAACTTTAACATAATATTTTCCTGTAGGCCTACCTTTAATTAATCATATATCAGCCCCAGAATATCTTTAGTAACACCAACTCAATGTCTTCCTGTAGGCCTATCTTTAATCAATCATATCTTAGCCCCAGAATATCTTTAGCAACATCAACTCAATGTCTTCCTGTAGGCCTATCTTTAATTAATCATATCCAAAACCCAGAATATCTTTAGCAACATCAACTCAATGTCTTCCTGTAGGCCTATCTTTAATTAATCATATCCTAACCCCAGAATATCTTTAGCAACATCAACTCAATGTCTTCCTGTAGGCCTATCTTTAATTAATCATATCCTAACCCCAGAATATCTTTAGCAACATCAACTCAATGTCTTCCTGTAGGCCTATCTTTAATTAATCATATCCTAACCCCAGAATATCTTTAGCAACATCAACTCAATGTCTTCCTGTAGGCCTATCTTTAATTAATCATATCCTAACCCCAGAATATCTTTAGCAACATCAACTCAATGTCTTCCTGTAGGCCTATCTTTAATTAATCATATCCTAACCCCAGAATATCTTTAGCAACATCAACTCAATGTCTTCCTGTAGGCCTATCTTAAATTAATCATATCCTTACCCCAGAATATCTTTAGTAACATCAACTCAATGTCTTCCTGTAGGCCTATCTTTAATTAATCATATCCTAACCCCAGAATATCTTTAGTAACATCAACTCAATGTCTTCCTGTAGGCCTATCTTTAATTAATCATATCCTAAACCCAGAATATCTTTAGCAACATCAACTCAATGTCTTCCTGTAGGCCTATCTTTAATTAATCATATCCTTACCCCAGAATATCTTTAGTAACATCAACTCAATGTCTTCCTGTAGGCCTATCTTTAATTAATCATATCCTAACCCCAGAATATCTTTAGTAACATCAACTCAATGTCTTCCTGTAGGCCTATCTTTAATTAATCATATCCTAACCCCAGAATATCTTTAGCAACATCAACTCAATGTCTTCCTGTAGGCCTATCTTTAATTAATCATATCCTAACCCCAGAATATCTTTAGCAACATCAACTCAATGTCTTCCTGTAGGCCTATCTTTAATTAATCATATCCTAACCCCAGAATATCTTTAGCAACATCAACTCAATGTCTTCCTGTAGGCCTATCTTAAATTAATCATATCCTTACCCCAGAATATCTTTAGTAACATCAACTCAATGTCTTCCTGTAGGCCTATCTTTAATTAATCATATCCTAACCCCAGAATCTTTAGTAACATCAACTCAATATCTTCCCGTAGGCCTATCTTTAATCAATCACATTCAAAGCTCTAGATTTCTCCTTGTCTCAGAACTGTTCGGTATTTCAATTTTAAAAAACTGTGAGTACCTATGTATGTGTACGTGCGAATGTAGTTTCTTTTACGATTATGTGTTTGCGTAATGCGTAAGAACACGGTCAATATTCCATCATCTTGATGACCAGGGAAGAATAATAGGAAGATCAATATACAAATAGGTTCATGGATAATCTATACATTTATCTTCTTCCCAACATTATCCCTACATTACAGGGTCGGTTGTATATTATTACTTGCTAAGCTACAACCTTAGTTGGAAAAACAGGATGCTATAAGCCCGAGGGCTCCAACAGGGAAAATAGCCCAGTAAGGAAATGAAATCAGGAAATTACCAAGAGAATTAACAACTAAGAAAAAATATTTCAAGAATAGTAACAACACTAAAATAAATCTTTCATATATAAACTATAAAACTTTAAAAAAAAGAAAAAAAAAGATAGAACAGTGTGCCCCAGTGTACCCTCAAGCAAAAGAACTCTACCCCAAGACAGTGGAAGACCATGGTACAGAGGCTATGGCCCTATCTAGAACTAGAGAACAATGGTTTGATTTTGGAGTGTCCTTCTCCTAGAAGAGCTGCTTAGCCTAGCTAAAAAGTCTCTTCTACCCCAACCAAGAGGACAGTGGTCACTGAGATAATCTATATAATCTATAGGCCTAACTCCTTTCAAAGTGTCAAGCCAGTTCAATAGTGTAGTTCAACCAGAATTCCAATATGAATAATATGAATAGGCCTATGGGGATACGAACAATGATCACCTCCACATTTGTAATTAATCAATCAGTATGTCTGTAGAGAAGTTTTCTTTCTAATTATTAATACTTTTCTTTTATTTTTTTTTTTCGTAAACATACCCTCATGGACTTAGGCATCCTCGTAATATGTTGTTTAATAAATATCCTTCTTTGCACTGCTAAACCTTGGGATGTTCTATTGACTTTTGTAATCATGTCTTATAAAATTTTTACTTTCAGAAGCAGTTTATCTGACGTTTCCTTTTGTAGTTTAATGCCCATGCATCTTCTTTGCTTTTTCTTGCAACTAGGCGTAGCCCAGAATGAGGTATAAAGTTCCTCACCCCCATAGGGTTTTTACATTAAAAAATCAAGAAATATAAGTGTAAAGTAATGCCCGGCTACTTGTGTAGTGTTTAGTTTCCAAGAAACAGTAAAAAAGAAAAAAAAAAAAACATTGAGAAATTTGCCGGGAAAATGCCCTTAGGCCTAGGGCAAAAAGGAGTATCAGGTTTCCCTTCTCATAGGGTTCTGCATTGAAAAAATAACAAGAAATATAAGTATAAAGTTTAAAGGCCGCTCATGAATGGCAGAAGCAAGGGACAGTAACAATGCATTAGCAGGACAATGGTCTAGAGACTGACCATATCACCATATATACAAATGATCAGCTTTCAAGCCCACTCTCCACCCAAGATAGGATCAGAGAGGGTCAGGCAATGGCTGCTGATGACTCCCCCAAACTCCCTATAAGGACGGTGAGCTTGCAGGCACAACAAGAAACTGTCGAGCTAGAGCGGGAGTCGAACCCCAGTCGGACAGATCGCAAGGGAGGGAGGTTTCCAATAGGCCACTGCAAAGAAAAGTTTGGTTAATTGTAGGGTTTACATTTTAAGAAACGGACAAACACGAGTGTCTCTTATACTATTCTTATTTTTCTCTTACGGGCTGCTCTACAGCAAGAGCCCGTGTCTTGCTATAGGCAAGGCGTTCTTAAACGAACGAACGAACGACAAGCACGAGAAATACGGAGAAATTTGCCTGATTAAAGCAAAGACCAATCTTCTTGCCCACAGGACAAAACAGAGTAGCAATGAGATATGGAAAGATAATTAATACAACAACGAGTCACTTGGCTACTACTACTACTACTACTACTACTACTACTACTACTACTACTACTACTATTAATAATAATAATGATAATAATAATAATAATAATAATAATAATAATGACACACAGAAAATCAATAGGCCTACAAAATGATGCAATGTGACCCGATAAGCCATTTCTAAACAATACCCAACAGAGAAGCACACTCCAGAATCAAACCATTGTTCTCTAGTATTGGGTAGTGCCATGGCCTCTGTACGATGGTCTTTCACTGTCTTGTTGGTAGTGCCATAGCCTCTGTACTATGGTCTTTCACTGTCTTGTTGGTAGTGCCATAGCCTCTGTACTATGGTCTTTCACTGTCTTGTTGGTAGTGCCATAGCCTCTGTACTATGGTCTTTCACTGTCATGTTGGTAGTGCCATAGCCTCTGTACTATGGTCTTTCACTGTCTTGTTGGTAGTGCCATAGCCTCTGTACTATGGTCTTTCACTGTCCTGGGTAGTATCATAGCCTCTGTACTAAGATCTTTCACTGTCTTGGGTAGTGCCATAGCTATGGTCTTTCACTGTCTTGGGTAGTGCCATAGCCTCTTTACTAAGGTCTTTCACTGTCTTGGGTAGTGCCATAACCTCTGTACTATGGTCTTTCACTGTCTTGGGTAGTGCCATAGCCTCTGTAACTTTTACTGTCTTGGGTAGTGCCATAGCCTCTGTACTATTTGTCTTTCACTGTCTTGTTGGTAGTGCCATAGCCTTTGTACTAAGGTCTTTCACTGTCTTGGGTAGTGCCATAGCCTTTGTACTATGGTCTTTCACTATCCTGGGTAGTGCCATAGCCTCTGTACCGTGGTCTTTCACTGTCCTGGGTAGTACCATGGCCTCTCTACTATGGTCTTTCACTGTCTTGGGTAGTGCCATAGCCTCTGTACCATGGTCTTTCACTGTCTTGGGTCATGCCATATCCTCTGTACTATGGTCTTTAACTGTCTTGGGTAGTGCCATAGCCTCTGTATCTTTTACTGTCTTGGGTAGTGCCATAGCCTCTATACTATGGTCTTTCACTGTCTTGTTGGTAGTGCCATAGCCTTTGTACTATGGTCTTTCACTGTCTTGGGTAGTGCCATAGCCTCTGTATCTTTTACTGTCTTGGGTAGTGCTATAGCCTCTGTACCATGGTCTTTCACTGTCTTGGGGTAGAGTTCTTTTGCTTGAGGGTACACTCGGGCACGCTATTTCTGTCTTGTTTCTCTACCTCTTGTTTTTACAAAGTGTTTATAGTTTACACATGACAAATCTAATTCAATGTTGTGAATGGTCTCAGAATATTTAATTTTGATTGTTATTACTTCTCTTGCTGTTTCTTTATTTCCTTGTTTTTATTCCTCACTGGGTTATTTTTCCCTGTTGGAGCCCTTGTGCTTATAACCAAATGCTTTTCCTACTAGAGGTGTAGCTTAACTGCTGCTGCTGCTACTACTACTACTACTACTACTACTACTAATAATAATAATAATAATAGATACCTGATTACACCTTATATACCTGTAATCAGTAACATCTATTTCAAGTCATGCTGTTACAACGAAGATAAGAGATATCTTCGGTATCAGCGAAGAGAGAAATTTACCTGAATTCGAGTTCAATGAAGATAAACATAAGCGAAGATCCTTCTATACATTTCAGGTTGTTATCTCTCTCTCTCTCTCTCTCTCTCTCTCTCTCTCTCTCTCTCTCTCTCTCTCTCTCTCTCTCTCTCTCTCTCTCTAGAGATGTATATAGAAATAATCTTCACGAAGAGATTTGGTAAGAGATTTCACACACAAACTAGAGAGGCATTCAGAAGAGGGCAGACCTCCGCCGCGGCAGCTTATTTCTCGACCTTTTGTTTGAACTTGACCTTAACCTTTGAATTAACATGTATTAATTGCCGTGGATTTTCATACACTCAAATATGAACCAAGTTTAAAGTCTCTGTGACAACGATGTCCAAACTTATGTCTGATTACGTGAATTACACATTTTGCTTGACCGTGACCTTGACCTTTGTCCCTGACCTTTCACAATCCAATCATTTCCAGCTTTTTACATAACAATTAATCCCTGCAAGTTTCATTACTCTACGAGTAAAATCGTGACCAGGAAGCTCTTCATAAACGAACACATACAAACAAAAACGCACAAACAGTTGGTAAAACATAACCTCCTTCCAACTTCGTTGACGGAGGTAAAATCGAAAGGAGTTAGTAAACATTCTAACGTAAACCATGAAAGAATGAAGGTTATTAGCGTTGCGTAAACAAGAGGCGTGAAGAAGAATGATTAAAGAAAGCATGAATGTGAATATAAAGATTACACTCTTTAGTAATCGACAAAAATAACTTGACCTAAAACAAGAAATGTATCGAAGGCGTCTGTCAATGACATCATTAAGATGAATAAAAAGTTATTTGAGTGACATCAAAGAAGAGACCATTCCTCCTTTGGATTAAAGTTCAATAGTATTGTGAGCATGAAAATATAGTAAATTAATAAATAAGGTAAAAATATTGATAAGGTAAGAAGCAATTGTGACATCAGAAATAGAAGTTAATAGATTTAGAAAATGGTTTGAAAAACAGCTTCTTTGAAGGTATATTTTATTGAAATACTATTCGTGAGAATAAAGCAAGATTTTGCATCAGAATTTTAGAATATATATATATATATATATATATATATATATATATATATATATATATATATATATATATATATATATATGCATATATATACATACACATATATATACATATATATACATACATACATACATATATATATATATATATATATATATATATATATATATATATGTATGAATGAAAATTAACACAATATTGTCCTCAAATATAAATAAATTTCTATCTCATACTGGGATCAAACCATATATATATATATATATATATATATATATATATATATATATATATATATATATATATATATATATAAAACTTGTACCCTTTTAAATGTGAATATGTATGATGGACACGAATCTATCTATAAAGCAAAAAAGTCTGTGTCTGTGTCTGTGTCTGTGTGTCTGTGGCCCATATGTAAAAACCAATGATATTTGTAATATAGATATGTTTATTCCTTCAACATCTTATTACTCAAAAAAAAAAAAATAATAGAAAATAAAAAAATCTGAGAAGTTCCCAGGTATGAATCCATAATGGAAATGAAAACATCAGGAAGTACATTATCTTGACAGATAAAATTTATCTATCATATTGACAAGAAAAGTCCTGATAGCATAGAGGAAAAACAGGAAGAAGAGCTTCCGAAAAAAAAACGTAGGTCTAGAAGAAAGAAAATGTCACCGAAACACATGATAAACCACTAAGCATGGTATTTATAGACTATGAGAAAGCTTTCGATTCTGTCAAAACCTCAGCGGTAATGAAAGCCTTTCAAAGACAATGGATATATGAATCTTATGCTATTGAATGTATTCAAGTTTTACAGTAATTTCAGTCTTGGGCGTGCAACGAGGGTTAACGGCAAAAATCTAAAATTTTGACGCTCGAACACTTGATATCTGTACATGAAGTACAGAAAGGAGTTAGACAGGGAGGCCATAAATTTAATAAAGATATGCTTATCACCGATATCTTAGAACGTAAATCATTAATCGAGATTGAAAATATTAGACAAAGCAAATGGCCGTACATGACCTAAACTTTATAAGATCTGAAATTGTCAGAAAACCTGAAGGAAGTTTCAAATTTGGAAAAAAAGGCTGAACAGGATGACTGTGATGAATGTGATAATGGAACTACTAAAGATGTTTAACCTGAAATGAAACTATAAAATAAATGATGAAAAGAATATGAACTTTGAATTCTTAAAGAAAATAACAACAGAAAACTGAGCATCTATTCGAATTGAAGTTGCTTTTGGGAGTGAAAAGATTTAGGCTACCCAACTAGAGAAGTAGCATAGTAATCAATGGAGGAAATAGAAGTTATAAATAATTATAGTAGGAGTGGTCAACATGGCTAAGGACCATAAAGCGTGAAATAGGAGATGATGGATAGAGACGAATTGATTTAAAAGCTCAAGATAGAGACGACCGGCGAAATCTAACCGAGACCCTTTGCGCCAATAGGCGAAGGAGGAGATACTGATGATAGTAGGAAAATACTGAGAGGGTAGGTTAATATAGTGATGATGAACTATCCGTAGGCCTACCAGCACTTTGCGAAAGAATATGAACTAGGAGGAACTGTAAAAAGGAAATAAAAAAAAGTTTGGAGTTTCTCGTAAGTACTGAGAGCGCTACTATCATAATATGCATATATATTTAAGGATGATTTTAAGCACTGCAGAAGAAGTAAAGTCTCACATGGTTTTGTAGAAGTACAGAAGATATACAGATAATACAAACATCTTATAAAAATAAACTAAAGGAGGTGAATGCTAGTTTAATGGATAGGATAATTATGTTACAATATGCAAAAATATAATTGAAGAATGAAATAAGATTGGGAAAAGTAATTTGGAGACAAAATTTGTCTCTAGATTCAGTCTAGAGGATTTGAAACAGGAGATTAGAGAAAATGTAAAAGAAATGCGATAAAAGGAATGTAACCAAAAACAACTTGGTTTTATACACAGTTAAAAAATGCATAGACGGAAGTGTAGAGGAAAGAAAGGTTTAAACAAATCTTTAGATGACATGAATTTGATAGATAGAAAACAACAGGTTATAAAAAATAGGGACTATGGCTAGCTTAAACGAAGACATGGAAAAGAAAGAGGCAACAATTTGAAGAAAAGAAGATAGGGATAAAAAATGGAGATTTATAGAAGGGAATGATCCATAGCCATTTGAGAAATTGATATAGTTAGGGTGAACCTAGTCAAGAAAATGGTTAAAGGAAAGCTCCATAAAAGTGTAAGCTAACTAAACTAGCAATGATTTACCGGCCCGAGACAATAGGATGTTGAGATGGATGTTTGAATTCAATAGAAGCAATAAAATAACAGATGCTTTTATTAGAGAAACAGCCAAAGTAGAGGAAGTATCGAGGAGAGTTCAACAAAGCAGATTAAAATGGTTTGGTCATATTATGAGAAAAGAAGAAGACCATATTTCGGAGTCATGAACATACAGGTGGATATAAGGAAGAAGAGAAGGTACAACTGAAGATGGAAAGATAACATAGAATAGGACATGAGTGAGAAATGAATGAGAGAGCAAAATACACAGAATAAAAGATGGAGAGGACAGATAGAGAAGCAGCGACTGAGAGGGGACCTTTTCCCAAGGATTTTTCAAGACGTTTTTTAAATCTATCTTTATCAGGGAAGGTTTCAAAGCACCGTTATTTTTCAAGGAATGTTTCAACTCTGCTTTTGTCCTAGGATGTTTTAAAGGTAATACATTTTCAAGACAAATTTGCAACATTAGCCCTACCCAATTTTCAAGGGATGTTTTAAATCTATCTTTATCAGGGAAGATTTAAAACTATTCACAATTTTCAAGGAATATTTCAACTCTGTCTTTGTCCTAAGATGTTTTTAACGCAACCCACATTTAAGATAAATTTGCAACATTTGACCTATCTATTTTTAGCGAGTGTTTCAAGGATGTTTCAAATATCCTAATTTTCAAGGGATGTTTTAAAAAACGCTACTGTAACAGCGACCCAATAAGGAAAATGTAATAGCTAAAGACAAAGAAGAATTGATTTAGGTCTAAGGTTGGGACGAGCGGTTTCTGTCCGGTTTACGACAAGCTCTTAATTCCGGTTTACGACAAGCTCTTAATTTCGTGAAAATGAAGGAATGCAAACATTTACAACCCTGCAGATGGCCGTAATAAAGCCTGTCGTGGCCACATCAGGAGAAAATTGCCCTGTCTTTTCGCTTCTGAGCTGTTTTTTTAATGAAAGTACGGCCTTTTTGAAGCTTGGTTGCGTCTCTCTCTCTCTCTCTCTCTCTCTCTCTCTCTCTCTCTCTCTCTCTCTCTCTCTCTCTCTCTCTCTCTCAGAACTGGGCTAAAATATAATGTTGGCATGTATTATCTGAATCCAGAAGACCTGTGTTGACTTTAGTTCAATTTATCGATTAATATTTCTTCTTCCGTCACAACTTCGAAGTAGTAGACTGTGTAAGAATATCAGAGAGAGAGAGAGAGAGAGAGAGAGAGAGAGAGAGAGAGAGAGAGAGAGAGAGAGATATCAGCGCTCTGTCAGTGTTATCATGTAAATAAAACGAGAATGACTTTATCAGATAGGCCTATTTCTCGATCTATATATATATATATATATATATATATATATATATATATATATATGTATATATATATATATATATATATATATATATATATATATATATATATATATATATATGTGTGTGTGTGTGTGTGTGTGTGTGTGTGTGTGTGTACGTTTCTAGTTAAATTGTTACTTTAAGCTATAAATATTCTCGAAGATGAACACAGATATCTTACAGATAAAATCCAATGTATATTATATTTCAAAACGAAACTGAACATCATATTGAATGTTATTATGTGAAATCCCCATTTCAACCATTAATCTCAAAAACAATTACTTTCAAGTAACACCAAACATACAAATATCCTTCCATTTAGATCCATCAAATCATACATTATAATATAAAACAATTCTTCACGAAGGTTTTCGTTCAACGTATAGTCTCCTTCATTTAAAATTGCTGTAAATATGGACAAAAGAGAAGCTCTTTCTTGCATTTATATGGTGCCCCCATACTCAACCTATATGAGTGGCATTGAGGGGGGTTGGGAGGGTATTGGCTACGGATACCATACTCTGATACCCCCATCTACCTTCTTCACCATTATTACCCCCCCCCCCCAACGAAGTTGGAAGGTTATGTTTTCGCCCTTGTTTGTCCATTTGTCTGTTTGTTAGTGAATAACTTCCTGGCCACAATTTTACTCATAGAGTAGTGAAACTTTCAGGGATTAATCGTTATGTTGAGACGTGGAAGTGATTTAATTTTGAAAGTCCCAGGTCAAAGGTCAAGGTCAAGCAAAAGGTCGAGAAATAAGCTGACGCAGCAGAGGTCAGAATTTTAAAAACTCATAGATTAGTAATACTTTGGGGGCATTATGTTAAGACGTGGGAAGTGATTCAATTTTGAAATTCTTAGGTCAAAGGTCAAGGTCAAGGTCGAGCAAAAGGTCTAGAAATAAGCTGCCGTGGCAGAGGTCACAATTTTATTTATAGAGTAGTGAAACTTTCAGGGATTAATTGTTATGTTGAGACGTGGAAGTATTTCAATTTTGAAAGTCCTAGGTCAAAGGTCAAGGTTAAGGTTAAGATAAATATCGACCGAATTAACCCTAAGGGCAGCTGGTTTTGAAAAATAAAGTGCAGTGGCGGAGGTCTGCACTCTCAGAGTGCTTTTCTAGTTAAATCTTGTAAAGGAGAAAATACAGCGATTTGATTGGTTGGGAGATTCTAGTTGTAATGGTACAAATTACTGTTCCATTTAAGATTCAGTTTTGAAATAAGTTTGGATAAATTTGAAGATAGTCAAATATGGTGCATCCCAGGGAACATGATTTCTTTCAAAGGCTACTTGGGGAATAATGAGGTACATGGAGAAGGACGTGACATGGTCTGCGTACATGAGTGTACAATAAGGAAAAAGGTTTCAGGAAGAAAACTATAAATTTCAAATAAGAAATCAATTGGAAATGAGATTAAAATGTTACAGATTTATGTATTGCATAAGTATACTAAACTCCTAAGCTACTGTATAGAAAATATAACTAACTAATTCAGCCCTTTATAGTCCACTGCAGGAAAAAGGCCTAAGACTTGTCTTTATTTATGTCTGGGATTTGGTCAGTTTTCATCACCACGCTGTCCAATTGCGGATTGGTGAGGGTAGGAGACTTATGTCTGATCGCTCACAGCAAACCAACCTAGTTTGGATGCCCCTGACTAGTACAGCTTTGCTGCTCAGGGCTATACGCAAACCCTTTCACCGAGTTAAGGTATCCCCACTCAGAAAGCGCTATAGAAAATATATAACTTATTTTGGGTTAACATATCTTCATTAAAAATTATTTTCTTATTAGACCAAGACTAAAACCAGGTGATACTAAAATCATTTCAACAATAAGACGTGATTTTTGAGTCTAGGGTAAATGTATTTTTCAACAGCTTCCGGAAGGGCGCATGATCTTAGAAAACATTGAAGAACATTGGTATTCAGTATTCGTATGAATCCATTTCTAACTGCTGTGTTTGAAATGACATTTGTTTCCCTACTGGCAAGATTTAATCATTTCTTTTATTGTATTCGCATGTCTTATTCGTATTTTATGGCATTCCTACTACTACTTTCCCCAGTAGTTCTGTCATTACTTTCCATTTGATGAACAAGCTGTGATTCAAACAGAAAATTCAGTAATTCAGTAGTTCCCCACAATAAAGATAAAGGTGTCCGGTTTCAGTTCCAGTATTATCAGAATTGATGCTCACCAGAACGTCAGCCGGGCAGGCCCAATCCCCCAATGTGGTGCTTAAATACAGCAGTAGCCTCCACAGTAAACAGTCTGAACTCACGGTTCCAAGCTGGGATCGATCTGCTACCATGCAAATGCTGGGCGAATACGATACCACTACACTAGCCAAGGAACTGAAATGAGTTTTTTTATTTAAACTCTCAGAATGCTACAGTGAGTTAGGAGGGCTTGTGAAAAAATTGTTAAGTGGTAAAAATGGAGAGGGAAGCAGATATTTAGATGGAGAGATAAGGTGAAGGATGATATGGAGAGAAGAGATTTGGTGGAAGAGGATGCCCTTGATCGAAGGCATTGGAGAGGGTGCATCAGGCAACCGACCCTTTAATGTAAGAATAACGGTTGGGAAGAAGAAGAAGAAACCTACAGTGTGATGTTCAATAAAAATGATGTATGCCTTCTCTCAACGAGGGATGGAACTTAAAATGAAGTCTATTATAATTATGTAGCAAAAATGTATAGAAAATACAGTAGCTCTATCGCTAATACAGTTCAGTGGCTACTTTCCACCTGGTAAGGGTAGAAGAGACTCTTGAGCTATTGTAAGCAGCTCTTCTAGGAGAGGGACACTCTAAAATCAAACCATTGTTCTCTAATCTTGGGTAGTGCCATAGCCTCTGCACCATAGTCTTTCACTCTCTTGGGTTAGAGTTTTCTTGCTTGAGGGTACAGTCGGGCATACTATTCTATCTATTACCTTATTTCCTTCCTCACGGGCCTATTCTTCCCTGCTGGAGCCCCTGGGCTTATAGCATCCTGCTTTTCCAACTAGGATTGTAGCTTAGCCAATAATAATAATAATAATAATAATAATTACAACAACAACAGCAACAACAACAACAACAATAATAATAATAATTACAACAACAACAACAGCAATAATAATAATAATAATAATAATAATAATAATAATAATAATAATTACAACAACAACAGCAACAACAACAACAACAGCAACAACAACAACAACAGCAATAATAATAATAATAATAATAATAATAATAATAATAATAATAATAATAATAATAATTACAACAACAACAGCAATAATAATAATAATAATAATAATAATAATAATAATAATAATAATAATAATTACAACAACAACAGCAATAATAATAATAATAATAATAATAATAATAATAATAGTAATAATAATAATAATTACAACAACAGCAGCAATAATAATAATAATAATAATAATAATAATAATAATAATAATTGTAACTCGGTTCACTTTCAAATTAGCAAAGCCAAGCCTCCTTGTTGAAAATACAAATCGCAGTACTAAAGTTCACCAATATGACAATCTTTGGTCTATCAATATAATTCAAATATATTTTTATCCACCAAGAAGAAAATTTTGTTCTATTTATGATCGTCAAATAAAAAAATCTTCATTTGAATGTAAATATAATATTTAAAAGGATGACATTAATAGTTAAGCATAATGTAGAAATTGATGAGAGAGAGAGAGAGAGAGAGAGAGAGAGAGAGAGAGAGAGAGAGAGAGAGAGAGAGGGGGGGGGGAGGGAGAGGATGATATTTTTAAAAATAATTTTTGGAAAACGGCAGGCTACATAATAGTATTGCGTTACAATCTACGGTGTACTCACGCCCCATTTCAAAACTGAGTACTGTACTGTATAGCCCAAAAGTAGCTAATGGTAAACGGTACCTCTTTGTTTAATAATTGATTTATTTTGAGGAGTTTTTGTGAAACTGAAGCTAGGAGCAAAGAGGACCAGGCAATGGCTGCTGATAACTCAGCAGATATACCAAAGCTTCCCCAATCTGGAAGTTTTAGCAGGACTCGAACCCCAGTCTGGAGTTCACCACTCAGGGACGTTACCACATCGGCCACTCATACTGAGCAGGGAGTTCCCATGTGTTGCCCCGTCAAGTACCCCTACACTATCTGTTCGGTTACTTCCCAGTGACGGTGTGACAAAGTGCAATTCCTCATAGCGGGATGTACCATGAATTCACGTGTCCAACTGTACTTGCTGCTCCCGTTCCAACTTCTGCTAAACATTATTTTGAAGTTCCCGATTCAAATCAGATCATTAAAATCCCGAACCAAGCTCAACTTGTCTTTCAGATAATGGTTGACTTAACTTTCCTTTATTATTATTATTATTATTATTATTATTATTATTATTATTATTATTATTATTATTTGCTAAGCTATAACCCTAGTTTGAAAAGCAGGATGCTATAAGACCAAGGGCTCCAACAAGGAAAAATAGCCCAGTGAGGAAAGGAAACAAGGAAATTATTAAACTACAGAAATAATGACCAATGAAATGAAACATTTGAATAACATTAACATCAAAATAAACCTTTCATACACAAACTATGAAAAGAGGCTTATGTCAACCTGTTCAACATGTAAAAAAACATTCGCTGCAGGTTAGAACTTTTGAAGTTCTACAAATTCAGTTACCTGATTAAGCAGAGCTTTTAATAAAAGAAGAAGAAGGGGGAGGAGGATTACAGATATCTGGGTACAAAGAGAGTGATAATGTCCCAGGCCATTGAAAACCATCTGGTACTTTGTTTAGAAACAAATCCTCAAGATGTACCTGTTTAGACTTTGGAGTATCAACTCAAAGAGTTCGAGAGTTCGATTATCTTTAGTTTTTAATCTACTGTATATAACTAAGCTGGGATTGGATAGGTAGGCCTAATCGGTTGGATAGGTAGGTCTAATGGGTGGGATAGGTAGGTCTAATGGGTGGGATAGGTAGGTCTAATGGGTGGGATAGGTAGGCCTAATGGCTGCGATAGGTAGTCCTAATCGATTGGATAGGTAATCGGTGGAGTAGAGTAGGTGAGGATGAAGAGAAAGTAATGAATTGTATGGGAAAGGAAGCAGAGAGGAAGGAAAAGAGGGTGCCAGATGTATTTACCCTTTCTTGTGTGTATATATGCACACACGCATATGTATATATATATATATATATATATATATATATATATATATATATATATATATATATATATATATAAATATAAGTATATATATATATATATATATATATATATATATATATATATATATATATGTACGTATATATATGTATGTATATATATATTTGTATGTATATATATATTTGTATATATATATATATATATATATATATATATATATATATATATATATATATATATATATATATATATATATACACATAAAGATATCCAGTACACACATACTGTGCGTGTGTGACAAAAGAATCTATGAAGCTAAAGAACAAGACGAAAAGAGTACTTTACACTCCATTTATTTAAGTGTAGGAAGTCCCATATATATATATATATATATATATATATATATATATATATATATATATATATATATATATATATATATATATATATATATATATATATATATATATATATATATATATATATATATATATACACGCAAAAGGTGAGAAGATTGATATTAACCATGAACCAACACCAGCCAATTCCCAGACAAGCGTCAAAACCCTGTGAGACATCAGAGAGAGAAATCAGAAGCGGGAAGAACGAACCTTACCGAAGAACAATAGCGGCATTTTCTCGTTCTCCAATTAAAGACAAAATACCAAAGTTATTTCAGGAAGGGCGGATCCCCGCCAGGTGTACGCCAGGGGGGGAGGGGGGAGAGGAGAAAGATGATGCGAAAAATGTCTGGCGTTCATGTAGACTTCCGCCTTGATTGAGTCTAGTTTCTCTTTAGTTACTTCTAGTACCAAGTGAAACAGTCGGTTCAACAGGAGTCTAGTTTCTCTCTACTTCTAGTACTAAGTGAAACAGTTGGTTCAACGGGAGTCTAGTTTCTCTCTAGTTACTTCTAGTACCAAGTGAAACAATAGGTTCAAAAGGAGTCTAGTTTCTCTCTACTTCTACTACCAAGTGAAACAGTCGGTTCAACGGGAGTCCAGTTTCTCTTTAGTTACTTCTAGAACTAAATGAAACAGTCGGTTCAACATGAGTCTAGTTTCTCTCTAGTTACTTCTAGTACCAAGTGAAACAGTAGGTTCAACGGGAGTCTAGTTTCTCTCTAGTTATTTCTAGTACTAAGTGAAACAGTTGGTTCAACGGGAGTCTAGTTTTTCTCTAGTTACTTCTAGTACCAAGTGAAACAGTGGGTTCAACAGGAGTCTAGTTTCTCTCTAGTTACTTCTAGTACTAAGTGAAACAGTAGGTTCAACAGGAATCTAGTTTCTCTCTAGTTACTTCTAGTACCAAGTGAAACATTTGGTTCAACGGGAGTCTAGTTTCTCTCTAGTTACTTCTAGTACTATGTGGAACAGTTGGTTCAACGGGAGTCTAGATTTTCTCTAGTTACTTCTAGTACCAAGTGAAACAGTAGGTTCAACGGGAGTCTAGTTTCTCTCTAGTTACTTCTAGTACCAAGTGAAACAGTTGGTTCAACGGGAGTCCAGTTTCTCTCTAGTTACTTCTAGTACCAAGTGAAACATTTGGTTCAACGGGAGTCTAGCTTCTCTCTAGTTACTTCTAGTACCAAGTGAAACATTTGGTTCAACGGGAGTCTAGTTTCTCTCTGGTTACTTCTAGAACTAAGTGAAACAGTTGGTTCAACAGGAGTCTAGTTTCTCTTTAGTTACTTCTAGTACCAAGTGAAACAGTAGGTTCAACAGGAGTCTAGTTTCTCTTTAGTTACTTCTAGTACCAAGTGAAACAATAGGTTCAACAGGAGTCTAGTTTCTCTCTAGTTACTTCTAGTACCAAGTGAAACAATAGGTTCAACAGGAGTCTAGTTTCTCTTTAGTTACTTCTAGTACCAAGTGAAACAATAGGTTCAACAGGAGTCTAGTTTCTCTCTAGTTACTTCTAGTACCAAGTGAAACAATAGGTTCAACAGGAGTCTAGTTTCTGTCTAGTTACTTCTAGTACTATGTGGAACAGTTGGTTCAACGGGAGTCTAGTTTTTCTCTAGTTACTTCTAGTACCAAGTGAAACAATAGGTTCAACAGGAGTCTAGTTTCTCTCTAGTTACTTCTAGTACCAAGTGAAACAATAGGTTCAACAGGAGTCTAGTTTCTGTCTAGTTACTTCTAGTACTATGTGGAACAGTTGGTTCAACGGGAGTCAAGTTTTTCTCTAGTTACTTCTAGTACCAAGTGAAACAATAGGTTCAACAGGAGTCTAGTTTTTCTCTAGTTACTTCTAGTACCAAGTGAAACATTTGGTTCAACGGGAGTCTAGTTTCTCTCTAGTTACTTCTAGTACCAAGTGAAACATTTGGTTCAACGGGAGTCTAGTTTCTCTCTAGTTACTTCTAGTACTATGTGGAACAGTTGGTTCAACGGGAGTCAAGTTTTTCTCTAGTTACTTCTAGTACCAAGTGAAACAATAGGTTCAACAGGAGTCTAGTTTTTCTCTAGTTACTTCTAGTACCAAGTGAAACATTTGGTTCAACGGGAGTCTAGATTTTCTCTAGTTACTTCTAGTACCAAGTGAAACAGTAGGTTCAACGGGAGTCTAGTTTCTCTCTAGTTACTTCTAGTACCAAGTGAAACAGTTGGTTCAACGGGAGTCCAGTTTCTCTCTAGTTACTTCTAGTACCAAGTGAAACATTTGGTTCAACGGGAGTCTAGCTTCTCTCTAGTTACTTCTAGTACCAAGTGAAACAGTTGGTTCAACGGGAGTCCAGTTTCTCTCTAGTTACTTCTAGTACCAAGTGAAACATTTGGTTCAACGGGAGTCTAGCTTCTCTCTAGTTACTTCTAGTACCAAGTGAAACATTTGGTTCAACGGGAGTCTAGTTTCTCTCTAGTTACTTCTAGTACTATGTGGAACAGTTGGTTCAACGGGAGTCAAGTTTTTCTCTAGTTACTTCTAGAACTAAGTGAAACAGTTGGTTCAACAGGAGTCTAGTTTCTCTTTAGTTACTTCTAGTACCAAGTGAAACAGTAGGTTCAACAGGAGTCTAGTTTCTCTTTAGTTACTTCTAGTACCAAGTGAAACAATAGGTTCAACAGGAGTCTAGTTTCTCTCTAGTTACTTCTAGTACCAAGTGAAACAATAGGTTCAACAGGAGTCTAGTTTCTCTTTAGTTACTTCTAGTACCAAGTGAAACAATAGGTTCAACAGGAGTCTAGTTTCTCTCTAGTTACTTCTAGTACCAAGTGAAACAATAGGTTCAACGGGAGTCTAGTTTCTGTCTAGTTACTTCTAGTACTATGTGGAACAGTTGGTTCAACGGGAGTCTAGTTTTTCTCTAGTTACTTCTAGTACCAAGTGAAACAATAGGTTCAACAGGAGTCTAGTTTCTCTCTAGTTACTTCTAGTACCAAGTGAAACAATAGGTTCAACAGGAGTCTAGTTTCTCTTTAGTTACTTCTAGTACCAAGTGAAACAATAGGTTCAACAGGAGTCTAGTTTCTCTCTAGTTACTTCTAGTACCAAGTGAAACAATAGGTTCAACAGGAGTCTAGTTTCTGTCGAGTTACTTCTAGTACTATGTGGAACAGTTGGTTCAACGGGAGTCAAGTTTTTCTCTAGTTACTTCTAGTACCAAGTGAAACAATAGGTTCAACAGGAGTCTAGTTTTTCTCTAGTTACTTCTAGTACCAAGTGAAACATTTGGTTCAACGGGAGTCTAGTTTCTCTCTAGTTACTTCTAGTACCAAGTGAAACATTTGGTTCAACGGGAGTCTAGTTTCTCTCTAGTTACTTCTAGTACTATGTGGAACAGTTGGTTCAACGGGAGTCAAGTTTTTCTCTAGTTACTTCTAGAACTAGGTGAAACAGTTGGTTCAACAGGAGTCTAGTTTCTCTTTAGTTACTTCTAGTACCAAGTGAAACATTTGGTTCAACGGGAGTCTAGTTTCTCTCTAGTTACTTCTAGTACTATGTGGAACAGTTGGTTCAACGGGAGTCAAGTTTCTCTCTAGTTACTTCTAGTACTAAGTGAAACAGTTGGTTCAACAGGAGTCTAGTTTCTCTTTAGTTACTTCTAGTACCAAGTGAAACCTTTGGTTCAACGGG
>NC_090765.1:57133968-57241468 GCF_036898095.1 Palaemon carinicauda | reverse complement strand
CTCATATGCGTCACTAAACTAAAAGAAATATGAATAAAAGTCTAAGCCAGAAGGGGGATAATATCTAGAAAACAATATGAGAATGTTTAAAAAGATTTTTTTTTACTACATTTAAATTTACATTTGTATTAATTCTATCTTCAACTAATCATTCTATCTGATCTTAATTATATCATTAGTTAATTATATTAGCTTATCCATGTTTTATTACGTATGGGACTTATGAAAAAGAAGAGTGAAGTTATGTAGAATCCACCACAATGTTGGTCGTGTCGACGACCGATAGAACTTTCAGTAATATAATACTTCCATGGTCCTGTTATGTAATTCTATGCACTGCGAAAATACCTCATACCATTGCGCATCATATTTCCTTTATCCCCAAGAGAGACTTTATTTCATATTAAACTCAAATCTGGATGTACAAATTTAAAAAGGAATAGGCCTAATTCAATGCTGAGGGCTTACTTATAGAGTTCAGATATAAAGGGACGTGATTTTGGATACCATACCTTGGTGAAAGAGTTTCTGTACTAGTCAGGGCCACAAATAATAGATTGGTTTGCTGTGAGAGATTATACTAAAGTCTCCCATCAGCCTCAATCCGCAGTGGAAAAAGGCCAAACCTCAATCATGACTAAGGACATGTCTGAGGCATTTGTCCTACGGTGGACTAGAAACAGCTACATTGTGGTTTGTTGTTGAGTTAACGGTAACTTACTTCTATTTAGTTAGTGTGGGTTTGTGTCCTACCAGAAGAGTAGGCTACATAAGTATTTCCAAACCAAAATGAGAATTAAATTCCTTAGTATAACACAGCTAGGCCTACGATTCTTAGTATAACACAGCTAGGGTTCTTAGTATAACACAGATAGGCCTACGATTCTTAGTATAACACAGCTAGACCTACGATTCTTAGTATAACACAGCTAGGCCTACGATTCTTAGTATAACACAGCTAGGCCTACGATTTTTAGTATAACACAGCTAGGCCTACGATTAAATCTAAATACAAGATCACCCAGACGACTAAAAATATATATCAATATTGAATTTAACCTGTTGATTCTAGACAGAGAAAAACATTCTCCACTTATCATAAAGCATTATTGAAGTATACACCCACAAGGTTATAGCTCCCATAATACACAGAGTAACCATGTAGCTCGGAAATGTCTCATTGAAATCTCATTGTCCAGTGGTAACACTGTTCATGCATTTGACCTTGAATGACTTGAAGCAAATCTTGGATCGTTACGGTCTTAGAAATCGTCTTTGTTTGGAAGACCTAACGTGGAATTATTTTATGAGGAACAACGTAATTATAAATGATAATCTCTCTCTCTCTCTCTCTCTCTCTCTCTCTCTCTCTCTCTCTCTCTCTCTCTCTCTCTCTCTCTCTCTCTGTATATATATATATATATATATATATATATATATATATATATATATATATATATATATATATATATATATATATATATATATATATATATATATATAGTCCTTCAAAAGAAGGCAACCGTGTTACCCCATACGAATTGGAAAAAGGCACGCTAATAGATGATATATATATATATATATATATATATATATATATATATATATATATATATATATATATATATATATATATATATATATATATATATATATAGTCCTTCAAAAGAAGGCAACCGTGTTAACCCATACGAATTGGAAAAAGGCACGCTAATAGATGATATATATATATATATATATATATTTATATATATATATATATATATATATATATATATATATATATATATATATATATATATATATATATATATATGTGTGTGTGTGTGTGTGTGTGTGTGTGTGTGCGTGCGTGCGTGCGCGCGCGTGTGTATTCATCATGAAACCGCTTCTTCCACGAAAATAAAAGACTAAGATAATCACCCCTGCACATTCCCACTACCAAAACTGCTAAATCATGGAATACTTTCCATGCAGATAATGTACGCAATGCAGATTATGCAGTTGCAGTTCATTTTCATTTATTCACTGGCAGCCTTGCAACTTCTGCAAGAGCTCTGAAGGCTGAAATATTTAAAATCGTCATGGTGTCTAGTGTGCATTCACCTAAAAAGAATGTTCGCATGCAGCGCTCCAAAAGTTCCTCAAAACTGGCTATAAACATCGAGCCCTTTAGCTCTTATCTTTTGTGCACTTACTCGCTTCCTGGGTGTTATGGGCTCCCCTTCCTAATGCCTCTTTTTCTCTAAGGTTTAAAGGCCACTCGTGAATCCCAGAGGCGAGGGGCAGTGACAATGCTTTAGCTAGCAGGACAATGCCCAAGAACCCTCTCCACCCAAGCTAGGACTAGGGAGGGCCACGCAATGGCTGCTGATGACTCAGCAGATAGACCTATAGGCTCCCTCAAAACCTCTGTCCATAGCTCACAAGGATGGCGAAATTGCAATGATGAGATTGCAAATGCTACAAGAAACTATCGAGCTTAAGTGGAACTCGATCTCCCGTTCAACAGACCGCCAGGCAGGGACGTTTCCAATAGGCCACCACAGTCCCAGCTATAATATATATATATATATATATATATATATATATATATATATATATATATATATATATATATATATATATATATATATATATAAGATGAAATCTTATGAACAAAAGTTCGATAATATCAACTGCTTCAAGTACCTCCAAATTGCTGAGAGAGAGAGAGAGAGAGAGAGAGAGAGAGAGAGAGAGAGAGAGAGAGAGAGAGAGAGAGAGACGGGGGGAAAGATTCCTGTGAAATACAATTATATGAAACAGATACCTTGAAGCCGTGCATGGAAGTAATTAAACAGCTGTTCGTAAAATATTGTATTTTTTCATTGTTCATTACTTCTCCAGTAGTTTATTTATTTCATTATGTCCTTTCCTCCCAGGGCTATTTTCCCAGTTGGAGCCTTTGTGCTTATAGCATCTTGCTTTTCCAACTGGGGTTGTAGCTCAGATAATAATAATAATAGTAGTAGTAATAATAATAATAATAATAATAATAATAATAATAATAATAATAATGATGATGATGATGATGATAATTACTCGAGATGAAAGAGTCTACTGAAATGAAAACCTCACTTTACATGACAATAGTATGATAGTTGCAAGTTTACTAAATACAATTATAATAATGGTGAAAATGATGATGATGATGATGATGATAATGATTATGATGATATCAAATACAATAAAAAAAATCCTTGCCTATCATAACTTCATAAGAAATTACTCAGATTTCTATACTAAAATGTGAAAACCTATTCTTAAATTCTCACCATAGACAAAGAGGAACATGAAACGAAATGAGAAATCATTGCCGCATAGATGAGTCATTAAAAGATTTCAATTACCAGGAATTCGGGTACAAACAAGATATTGTACCCGAGAACTGATATGTCCCTATTTATGTCAGGAACGTAGACCGAAGGATCCTTTTTACTTTACTTTAAGGGCTGTTTTGTTCTGGTCCTATACAGCAGAGGAACTTTACTCTCTACAGGACCTTCACAGTCATTTTATCATGTTCGTTCAAAAGCATTCGACATTTCCCAGCCCATATTGCTCGTCTATTGTTAAATCATCACTTTTGTCTTCGGTAGTGCCATAGCCTCTGTACCATGGTCTTCCACTATCTTGGGTTAGAGATCTCTTGTTTGAGGGTACACTCGGGCACACTATTCTATCTCATTTCTCTTCCTTTTGTTTTGTTAAAGTTTTTATAGCTTACATAGGAGATATTTATTCTAATGTTATTACTCTTCTAGTTGAATAAGTAAAAAGAAGGAAAGAGGTAAAATGTTTTATCACAGATATATTACAAATCGTCTTTTATTTTTTTTATTTACTCCTGATTTAAAAAAAACAAGCAAAATATCTATATGTTTTGATTTAAAATTTGATTATACATTCTCAATAGTTGATTTCAAGAATTCATTGGGTAAAGGGTAGAAGGGGAAGCAAAAGAAGACGATGGATTGAAGAACTAAGAGTGATATTACAGTCTCCAACCCGTTAAAGATAATTACAAAGTAGGGTAAAAATTACGGTCGCCTGTATTACTGAGATAAGGCTGAAAACAATATATTTCTACGGAGAATTTCTGATTAAAATTACGGTACAGCAATCAGGAAAAATTTATGAAAAGGCAGAAGATGAAGCTTTTGAGTATTTGAGAGACTACTTGAGCAATAGAAATTACTGAGTATGAATTAGAACTTATTCATCTCATGAAGCATTAAGGTGAGGGATGCCCCAAGGAAGTGTACTGGGTCCTATCTTGTTTTGCATCCACACTACAGAGATATGAAATAAACTTCAAGCTATTTGCGGATAACACAATTTCCCTTATCCATTAGTTCACCAAACTTTCAACTGGGCTCCACAAGGCACTAGAAGAGTTGGAAGATCCAGGCCTACTTGGCTGAGGACTATGAAGTGTGAATTAGGAGATGATGAATGGAGAAGTACTAACTTAAAAACTCAAGATAAGAGACGACTGGCGAAATCTAACAGAGTCCCTTTGCGTAAATAGGCGTAGGAGATGATGATTAATAACATCAAGGACACAACTGGGAAGTAAAATAATGTCCTGTTAAACCAGTATTACAGAATAGGTGACATGTAAACGAGTGAAAATAAATTACAATAAAACTGAATTTATGGTGATGGGAAAAACTAAGCCATAAAGTCTAGGTGACATTTACACGAATCTTAATTGTGTAATAAACTCCAACTTAATATAAAAACAAATGATGATATAAAACCTTTCAGAGAGAAATTCAAGTCTTATTTTCGAAGTGTCATGATAGTATACATTTTTATAATTAAAGGTAAATGTGTCCGATTTTAGTTCTAGTTTCATAAGAATAGTTGCTCACCAGAACGTCAGCCGGGCAAGCCCAAGCCCCCACTGTGGTGCCCCGGAACAGCAGTTGCCTTCCTAGTAAACAGCTTAAACTCACAGTCCCAGGGTGGGATCGATCTGCTGCCGTGAGAATACAAGGTGAACACGTTACCGCTATATAACTACTCAAATATGTCTGCTTAATTACTGTATGTGAAAAACAAATAGTGTGGGTAGGCCTATTAATAAGAATACTGCAAAGAAAAATTGGAAATTAGCATCAAAGGCACTTTAGATTTTAGATACAATTATAAAGTTTGATTCTGTCATTCCATTTTAAGAAAGTTCCATGGGCCATCTATTAAACATGTTCGCTTACATGTAAAAGGTGTTTTGTCTTACGCAGCACTTAAAATTTATGGAAGTACTTTAAAGTCTTCTTACCAAGTCATAGTTTACTTTGAATTTAACTTAAATTGTGTGTATGGGTTACTTTAAGCCACCTGTGAAGCTGTTATATTAAGATAAGACTCCATTATTGACGCCACTCAGATTACTCAATAAACTTTACCACTCAGATTACTCAATAAACTTTACTATCTCGAGGTGTGAAAACATCGAGATTTTAAAGTTAAAGTCATATCTATGATAAGAGGGTGCACGACTGTGATACTCGTACTAGTGACCACCCCATTAACGGTTTTAAGTTACGACAAACAGAAAGTCCTACTTGGTGGAGTAAATGAGGGGAAATATAAGGTCCCCATAGGATATAATAATCATAAAAACCTAGATAACATTAATGACGAAATTCTTAAAAAAAAAAAAAAAAAAAAAAAAATCGTAAAAGCCCAAAATAACCCACCCGATGGACCAAATGAAGATTGACAATGAGCCATATTTCTAAGATTTTTAAGAATGAATGGAAGGTATATTTTTGAGAAATCACAGCTGTAGGATCAGTGATAAAGTAATATACAAACTGGCCCACCTGATAGACCACACGAAGACTGATAAAGTAAGGAGCCCTATTACTAGGATTTTCAAATATAAATGAAAGGTTTATTCATTAAGAAAAAACTGGCTATGGTACTAATTATTAAAGAAACCCCCAGACGAACCAAAATGAAGACTGAGAAAAGCTGCCATACATTAAACATGGTAAATTTAATCCTATTTTGTAAGCCATATTTATCAGAACGCTGTTATGACACTAAGAGATAAAATGACTAAAATATAAAAACTCTTAAAACACGAAAAGTGTCCATTTGATGAACCAAATGATGACTCAAAAATAAAACTAGCCCGTGGCTTAGATATTAATAATTGAGAAGCCTATTGTAGTATCTTCAAACTATGTTTTCAGATTTATTAATCCATCAGCTTCCTGCTAGGATTTTGCAACACATTCACCCTTAAAAATCAGATTTATTATTCTACAAGTTTCCTGCTAGGATTTTGCCAAGACTTATTATTCCACCAGCTTCCTGCTAGGATTTTGCAGCATATTTACCCTGAAAATTTAAAATTTAGTATTCCACCTGCTTCCTGCAAGGATTTTGCATCCTAATTACCCTTAAGAATATGTTTTATTATTCCACCAGCTTCCTGTTGGGATTTTGCAACACATTCACCCTTATAAAATGTGATGACACATACGAGGCCACAAAAAAATAAAACTAATCCTCGACCTATAAATTACATACCACCTCTGCTTGTCAGAAAGTAAACGAAACGAGCCACAAAAAACATACGAGGAAGACCTAAAGAAAATAGTAGGATTATTTTGTATTTAGTGAAACAAATCTAGAAAAAAGAAGTATTAAACCTGATGTGGAGGAAAAGACAAAACAGTATAAGAAGATAAACTTTGGAGGCGCCGTTGCAATAGCTACGATGACTCACCCCAGAACTTGAACCTGAACGCTAGTGATAAAATTAATAGAAAAATAAAAGAAATCTGAAAACACGAAAAGTCTCCATTTGATGAACCAAATGATGACCCAAAAATAAAACTAATCCGTGGTTTACGTAATAATAGTCAAGGAACATAGTTAAGTATTTTTAAACTATGTTTTCAGATCTATTAATCCACTAGCTTCCTGCTAGGATTTTACATCATGGTGCATTAGCTAGCTGTGTATACTGTGAATTTACTAACTGACCCATATATGCTATTAGGTGTCAGTGTAATTTCATATTGAATTTATTTTGACTGCCGATGCAAATGCCATTTTATTTCTCATCATGCTATCTTTCATTGCAGATATTATCATTGTCATGTGATGCCTTCCAAGTGATAATAAACATTTCATGAACAAAAAGTGAATCTTATTTACACCCCTAGAAAATGTGATGATACATGCCACAAAAAATATAAAACAATTCCGCGATCTATGAATTATATACCACCTCTGCTTATCTGAAAGTAAACGAAACGGAGTTGGGGATCTATGAAGTCGAGTTTACACACACAAGGTTATCCTATAGAGATGATAGAGGTCACGTCATTTATTGTTATGCTCAGCTGTTTAGCAAGTGTCATGTAGGACTCCAGCAATTTCAAATAAGACATGGCCGATCTCTTCAAAAGTGCATTCGGCTATTTAGGAGCCAATGGAACGACCACGGATAACAATTTCGTCGGCCAAGAAGTCGAAGTGAATGGAATCAAGCTGAAGATAAAGCGAGTCATAGCTGAGGGTAATATTTTTTTAGAAAGTTTTTCGGGGATTTTCGATGAATTTTCATTGAATTTTAGTGATATGTAAATGTTCATTTACTCGCCAGTATTAACTATACATTCCTTATGCGATTAAGATATAAAATAAGCCACTTTTCTGGCATTTAAATTGATAGTTATCGAGGTATTGGGATGATGCAGACATTCTTATCTCGAGTTTGTTTACATATGTTGTCATCCTTTTTACAGAGTTTTTACAATATTTTTATACATTTAAACAGCATTTCCCGTGTTTTATTTAATCTGTATACCCTATTGTGGGGCCACTTGTCCTTATTCTTACGTTAGCTTGTCAGATTAAAATCCCTCTTACTCCAGCTATTGTCTGCAAGTACATTCCTTAACACCCATATCTATCTAATTACGTGGTTATCTAGTGATATTTTAGAACTAGCTATTTAAAACTGTGTATATATTGCAAGTAGTAGGACTAAAGAATGTAGGAAACAGGGGAATTACCCTTAAAATGAAGGGTAGAGGATCTTGCTGAGAAACTAGGGTTCTGTAGCATATCTTTACCCTTCTGCCGTTCAGAAGTACAAAGATGTTTTATGAGCTTAAAAACAGCATCCAGTAATTATGATACTTTAATTTATATCCAAGTACATGAACCATGTATTTTTCAAACTGGTAATCTTGTTTTATCCATTTCTGAACACTATGATTATTTGGGTAGGCCACCCGTTTATGAGTTTTACTAACCCCTATTTGATAGCAATTGTGGGGAATCCCAGTGAGTAACTGGGGTTATTTGGGGGGAAAACCTTTAAGAGAACTTGTTGGTCAAATAACAATGAACAGAAATCCATAAAAAACAAAAGAACCAGTTTGAAAAGTATGGTTTATAGAAATAGGTTGCAACAATAACACTGGGCAGAAATCCATGAAAAAAAGAAAAGAAAAATAATTGGTTTGAAAAATATGTTGCATGGTTTACGTATTTAATTTGAATAAGCAGTGTTTTATTACCTATACTGAAATTTATATTGCTAACCTCAGTTGGTCTTTGCTCCGCTGTGACTCACTTTGCTCAGAATTAAACATTCTTGGCAAGCGTGTATTGATCCAGCAAGCGGTACATGATTTGGTGAATATTTAGCTGATATTTTTATCTTTTAAGATTCACAGCAACAGCTAGATAGTGATTGTAAAGTGTTATACAAATATTCAATTACCAAAACAGATGACATTACAATAAATTACCAAATTAGATTAAATGCCACGCCCCTCTGGGGAGGAGTCTTCTAATAAAAGAAGTCATGATGGAACTGAAGGGGAATCAGGGAGAAAAATGGCTGTAGTAAAACAATATCTAGGAACATATACTTAAATATATGTCAGCTTTTTACTGGTTTAAAAGCAGAAACGTGCCCACAAGTGATCGCGAAGCAATGCATGCGCATTAACCTGTCATCAGCCTCCCAAAAGTAAACGACGAGTTTAGACAACGGCAGTGTTGTTCATGTTTTTATTGATAAATAGGGAAGTTATTATGCCCCTGTACCCAATAGTCATACAAAGAAACATGCCAAAATAGCCCCCTCTCGTCCATTTCTCATAGCAAATTCCTATTTGGCTGAAAATTAAAGTATCATATACAGTATTTACCTATCCTCCTACATTAATTTAACTACATGGGAGGATGGGTGAAACGGGATGTTACAGACTTACTGACAGGTCTCCCATGTCTACCAACAGGGTATCCACCCTGTCAAAAAATTGTAGTGGACAAAAGCTGCTGAATGTATCTTGAAACCTCAGAAAATTATCATTCCTGAATGGAATATTCTGTCAAAATTTTTGTGAAGCTACTGTCATTTCTATTACTAATATATGTACCATGAATTATGGACATAGCTTAGGGTGTAGTGTATTGTGTTTTTCAATATTAATCTTACCCGATAATCATGTAGCTGTCAACTCTGTTGCCGACAGAAATCTACGGTCGGGATACGCCAGCAATCGCTATACAGGTGGGGGTGAACACAACAGCGCCATCTGTGGTCAGGTACTCCAGTACTTCTTGTCAACACCACCTCAATTTTTCCTCTGTCGTGCCTCCGGCTAGACCTACATGGATACGCTGTTGATTCTGGAGTTATTGCTCACGATTTGGTGATGTATTTGCTCTAGAGTTTAGCCTTCGCTATTCAGGAAGCTTTATCATTAGCTTGGCAAGTTTTTGGAATTAATTTGATTTAATTTTTTATTTAATTTTGGTGACGAAGAGAGTATGAACTCTTTCACTTTTAAATGGCCGACCCTTCCCTTAGACGGAAGTGTTGGTGTCGAAGAGAGTATAGACTCTCTTTCTTAATTTTGCTTAACAAAAGTTATAGATTTATTTTATATCTCTCCGCCTTTTATAGGCCTCTTCGATTAACTTCCTTTTATTATAAACTTATTAAATTCATTTTTATATTTGTTTATATTCGACCTTTCCTAATAGTAGGCGGTCTTTTCTTGGAACCGAAGTTAATTAACATTGAGCCCGTCATTTCGTTTTTACCTGTTAACATATTATGCTATTTTAATGTTTTTGAAAGAATTTCTTTGATAGTCTCGTACTGTTTTCAAAGTTGAACTAACGTTTTGTTTTGTCTCTGCAGTTGTTGACGTTCAGAACGTTCAACTTGCGCTCTATCGTTACGAGAGAGAGAGAGTATTCACGGTGTCACGTTGCAGTAAGAGTAAACCGATTCTAGCGTTTTGTTCATTCTTTCTTAGCTTAAATGGTTTTAATTCTAATAAAGGAACTTTTTATTTGGGAAATCTTTCAGTTTTTTTCCTTTAACAATAATATGTTTTAACGATATATATATTGGGCTCATCTCTCAGGTTCTAAGTCAAGAGAGAGAGAGAGAGAGATAGAGACGGAGGGAGAGAGAGGAGGATAAACGTTTCGTTCAAGCGGGTAACGTTGTTATCGTTTTTGCTCTTCTCCCTAGTCTCTTTAGGGGAAGAAGGTAAACGTTTCTAGAGTTTTATTCTTGTTCCCAGGCTTTATGCGGTGAGAGATTTTAAACGTAGTTTATTTGATCTAGTGTTTAGTCTCTTTTCCAGCCACTGAATTATTTTTCTTTCATTATGTTTTTCTGTTACATTGTAATACTGTTTTCGCAATTACTAACTTTTAATGAAGGATAGAATTGCGTGTTTCAGGTACAAACCACTTAAAGTTTCGAGTTCAGTGAAATAAGTGCAAACAGAAAATCAAAAGTGATAAAGTGATAAGCGCAAAGTGTTACAGTGTTGCGTTCGAGGGTTCGTCTGTTCGTGCCAGTTGTTCGCCTAGTCTGGGACCTCTTACAAGCTCCCAAGCCCAGGGGAGAAGTAACGTCGAAGGACTTATGGGTTCATCAGGCCTTAATCGACGAACAGACGTTTCCCTCCGTGGTTTCGGGTGTAACCAACTCACGTAGCCTACGTGATCACCCCACCCACACAAAGACGAGAGAGCCCATTTATTCCTCGTCTGCGGAAGAGGTTTCTCGCAGAAACCATGGACCAAATCTTGCAGCTTTTAAGTGCAAGTCGGTCCCTTCCGCGCAAGTCAAACTCCTAGGTGGAGCCATTAGCACTGGGTCAGTTCGGACTTGCTGCAGTACGACAACTGCACACCTCCCAGAGAGGCAAGGTGGTACCGCAACAGGCAGTAACACCGTCTGTTGCCGCACCAGCTGTTTTAGACCCTCAGTCTCAACGGACAGTAGCTCCGTTTGTTGTTGTCTTTCTTAGACTCTAGTGGTCTATGCTGCAGACAATGCAGTCTCAGCTTGCGGTGTTGATGCAGGAGTTTCAGGCAGAGAAGGTTAGCACACCTCCTCCTGCGAGCGCTCCTCCACCTCTGCGCAGTCCACCCTGCCAGACGTATGATGTTGAGGCTCCTCCTGCCTCCATGCGTGAGCTGCCGCATTGGGAGTTGCCAGGTACCAGCGCTATGCAGCAACCTCCACTTTCCTTGAGGCAGGAGCCTCTTGCTATGCGGCAACCTCCTCAACCCTTGAGGCAGGAGCCTCATGCTTTGCAGCAACCTCCTCAACTCTTGAGGCAAGAGCCTCAACTCTTGAGGCAAGAACCTCAACTCTTGAGGCAAGAGCCTCAACTCTTGAGGCAAGAGCCTCAACTCTTGAGGCAAGAGCCTCAACTCTTGAGGCAAGAGCCTCAACTCTTGAGGCAAGAACCTCAACTCTTGAGGCAAGAACCTCAACTCTTGAGGCAAGAGCCTCAACTCTTGAGGCAAGAACCTCAACTCTTGAGGCAAGAGCCTCAACTCTTGAGGCAAGAGCCTCTCTCTGCGCAGCTACCTCCTCAACCCTTGAGGCAGACGCAACTCTTGAGGCAGGAACCTCATGCTATGCGACAACCTCCTCTAACCATGAGGCAGGAGCCTCATGCTATGAGGAGCCTCATGCTATGCGGCTTCCTCCTCAAACCATGAGGCAGGAGCCTCATGCTATGCGGCATCCTCCTCAACCCATGAGGCAGGAGCCTCATGCTATGAGGAGCCTCATGCTATGCGGCATCCTCCTCAACCCATGAGGCAGGGACCTCTTGCTATGAGGAGCCTCATGCTATGCGGCATCCTCCTCAACCCATGAGGCAGGAGCCTCATGCTATGCGGCAACCTCCTCTACCCATGAGGCAGGAGCCTCATACTATGCGGCATCCTCCTCAACCCATGAGGCAGGAGCCTCATGCTATGCGGCATCCTCCTCAACCCATGAGGCAGGAGTCTCATGCTATGAGGAGCCTCATGCTATGCGGCATCCTCCTCAAACCATGAGGCAGGAGCCTCATGCTTTGCGGCAACCGCCTCAACCCATGAGGCAGGAGCCTCATACTATGCGGCATCCTCCTCAACGCATGCGGCATGAGCCTCATCCCTTGCAGCATGAGCCTCATCCCATGCAGCATGAGCCTCATGCCATGCAGCATGAGCCTCATCCCATGCAGCATGAGCCTCATCCCATGCAGCATAAGCCGCACGCCATGCAACATGCTCTGCTTACCTTACAGCATGCTCTACATACAGCATGCTCTGCATACAGCATGCTCTGCATACCTTACCGCATGCTCCTCAGTCACACATCTTTGGTTGTTGCCAACTCACTAGACTGTCAAGCAGTTTCATAACGTTGCCTTCTAGTCTGCTGCTTTTGCACCAGTGAAACCCTCACTGAGAGAACTTAGCTTTTCTCGGATATGGTTCCTGTAGATGAGAAAGTGCTATTCTCCCTCCTTCTGATATTCCCTTGAGGACTCTGTCATTTGGAGAGGAGCCTTTAGCTGCTTAGCCCCCTATGGACTTTTATTTAAGCATAACATGCTTCCAGGGAGGGTAATGGTTCCACTTCAGTCGCTAACCCCGTCTGTTACCACACCTGCTCCCATAGACCTTGAGCTTTGTTGCAAGACATGCAGTCCAAGCTTAGTCCTTTTTAGAGGATTTTTTTTTGTTTACGGAGTCAGTGTGTCACTGGGAAGACGTTCAACAACCAGCAGAAGTGACTTGTTGTGACGCAGTGCGGCAACCTCAGCAACCCGATAAGGAGTTGTCTGTACGACCCAGACAGTCTAGACAGCTTCGGGTTGTCGCTGTACTTCCTCGCTTCCCCATGGTTGACAGTTCACAGACTGTGCAGCAGTACCATGATCTTGTGTCCGGCTCCGTCAGACGACTAGCTTTTAAGAGCTCACACAAGTCGTCCCTGTCTGGAGATTCTCAGATGGACTATGGATCTGACCAAGGAACTGGGCCTCCTGGTCAATTTTGAGGAGTCCCAGCTCGTCCCATCCCAGACCATTGTCTACCTGGGTATGGATCTTCAGAGTCGAGCTTTTCGGGCTTTTCCGTCGGCCCCAAGGATCTACTAAGCCCTAGAATGCATCCAGAGCATGCTGAGAAGGAACCGATGCTCAGTCAGGTAGTGGATGAGTCTAACAGGGACACTTTCATCGCTGGCCCTGTTCATCGAGTTAGGGAGACGCTACCTCCTCCCCCTTCAGTATCATCTAGCGGCTCACTGGATAAAGGACATGACGCTAGAGACGGTCTCAGTTCCTGTTTCCGAAGAGAGGAGGTCTACTCTCACGTGGTGAAAGAACAGCTTTCTTCTCAAGGAAGTCTACCTTTGGCTGTTCAGAAACCCGACCGCCGTCTCTTCTCTGACGCATCAGACACGGGCTGGGGTGCGACTTTGGACGGACAGGAATGCTCGGGAACATGGAATCAGGAGCTAAGGACACTTCACATCTATTGCAAGGAGCTGTTGGCGGTTCATCTGGCCTTGATAAACTTCAAGTCCCTCCAGCTTATCAAGGTGGTGGAGGTGGACTCTGACAACACCACAGCCTTGGCTTACATCTCCAAGCAGGGAGGGACTCATTCGTGGAAGTTGTTCTAGATCGCAAGGGACCTCCTCATCTGGTCAAAAGATCGAAAGCTCACGCTGGTAACGAGGTTCATTCAGGGCGATATGAATGTCATGGCAGATCGCCTTAGCCGGAAGGGTCAGGTCATCCCCACAGAGTGGACCCTTCACAAGAATGTTTGCAGCAGACTTTGGGCCCTGTGGAGTCAGCCAACCATAGATCTGTTCGCTACCTCGATAACCTAGAGGCTCCCGTTGTATTGTTCTCCGATTCCAGACCCAGCAGCAGTTCACGTGGATGCTTTTCTGCTGGATTGGTCCCATCTCGACCTGTATGCATTCCCGCCGTTCAAGATTGTCAACAGGGTACTTCAGAAGTTCGCCTCTCGCAAAGGGACACAGCTGACGTTGGTTGGCTCCGCTCTGGCCCGCGAGAGAATGGTTCATAGAGGTACTGCAATGGCTGGTCGACATTCCCAGGACTCTTCCTCTAGGAGTGGACCTTCTACGTCTACCTCACGTAAAGAAGGTACACCCAAACCTCCACGCTCTTCGTCTGACTGCCTTCAGACTTTCGAAAGACTCTCAAGAGCTAGGGGCTTTTCGAAGGAGGCAGCCAGAGCGATTGCCAGAGCAAGGAGGACATCCACTCTCAGAGTCTATCAGTCTAAAGGGGAAGTCTTCCGAAGCTGGTACAAGGCCAATGCAGTTTCCTCAACCAGTACCACTGTGACCCAGATTGCTGACTTCCTGTTACATCTAAGGAACGTAAGATCCCTTTCAGCTCCTACGATTAAGGGTTACAGAAGTATGTTGGCAGCGGTTTTCCGCCACAGAGGCTTGGATCTTTCCACCAACAAAGATCTACAGGACCTCCTTAGATCTTTTGAGACCTCAAAGGAACGTCGGTTGTCCACTCCAGGCTGGAATCTAGACGTGGTCCTAAGGTTCCTTATGTCATCAAGATTTGAACCTCTCCAATCAGCCTCTTTTAAGGACCTCACTTTAAAAACTCTTTTCCTCGTGTGCTTGACAACAGCTAAAAGAGTAAGTGAGATCCACGCCTTCAGCAGGAACATAGTTTTCACATCTGAAACGGCTACATGTTCCTTGCAGCTCGGTTTTTTGCTAAACGAGCTTCCTTCACGTCCTTGGCCTAAGTCGTTCGAGATCCCAAGCCTGTCCAACTTGGTGGGGGACGAACTGGAGAGAGTACTTTGCCCAGTTAGAGCTCTTAGGTACTATCTAAAAGGTCATAACCTTTACGAGGACAATCAGAAGCCTTATGGTGTGATATCAAGAAGCCTCTCTTCCAAGGTCTAAGAACTCAGTTTCTTACCTATTCAGGCTCCTGATTAGGGAAGCACATTCTCATCTGAAGGAAGAAGACCTTGCTTTGCTGAAGGTAAGGACACATGAAGTGAGAGCTGTGGCTACTTCAGTGTTATGGATGCAACCTATTGGAGAAGCAAGTCAGTGTTCGCATCATTCTATCTCAAGATGTCCAGTCTCTTTACGAGAACTGCTACACCCTGGGACCATTCGTAGCAACGAATGCAGTAGTAGGCGGGGGCTCAGCCACTACATTCTCATAATCCCATAACCCTTTTAACCTTTCTCTTGAATACTTTTTATGGGTTGTACGGTCGGCTAAGAAGCCTTCCACATCCTTGTTGATTTGGCGGGTGGTCAATTCTTTCTTGAGAAGCGCCGAGGTTAAAGGTTGTGATGAGGTCCTTTAGTATGGGTTGCAGCCCTTTATACTTCAGCACCTAAGAGTCGTTCAGCATCCTAAGAGGACCGCTACGCTCAGTAAGGAAGACGTACTTAATAAAGGCAGAGTAATGGTTCAAGTCGTCTTCCTTACCAGGTACTTATTTATTTTATGTTATTTTTGAATAACTAATAAAATAAAATACGGGATACTTAGCTTCTTTGTTAACATGTATGCTGGTCTCCACCCACCACCCTGGGTGTGAATCAGCTACATGATTATCGGGTAAGATTAATATTGAAAAATGTTATTTTCATTAGTAAAATAAATTTTTGAATATACTTACCCGATAATCATGATTTAATTGACCCACCCTTCCTCCCCATAGAGAACCAGTGGACCGAGGAAAAAATTGAGGTGGTGTTGACAAGAAGTACTGGAGTACCTGACCACAGATGGCGCTGTTGTGTTCACCCCCACCTGTATAGCGATTGCTGGCGTATCCCGACCGTAGATTTCTGTCGGCAACAGAGTTGACAGCTACATGATTATCGGGTAAGTATATTCAAAAATTTATTTTACTAATGAAAATAACATTTTGAAAGGCTGCGATGTGAATTAAAGAGGTTGCTTTGGGTGTGTAATTTCCTCCCTTTAGGTAAGGGCACAGCTTTCTAAGCCAGGTTAGGTTAGGATATACTATATAATTGATTTCATTACAATTAAAAAACAGTGCTGAATATAGATGGCTTTGGCACAGAAAATTCTTTTGAAAGCCATATTTTCTCTGCATTTCATTGGCGTCTGTCCACAAAACTACTGTCATGTCATTATGTCCTATACGTAGGTTAAGTTTGGGGAGAATGTGAGGATTTGACGTTTGGTAGTCACGATGAATGGGGGAATCTCTACATTTTGGAAGCTTCTGGCAATTAATTTGGTCAATACTGTCATTAATTCCCTTGTCGAGTTGTGTTGCTTGGTCGAATTTTGATGACTTAGTTGAATTGTGATGTTGAAGTAAACTCAGAATCTTAAAAAACCAACCTTTTTTTGATAGATGTGATTATTTTTATACAGATTAAAATCATAAAAATAGCGTGGGACTTAGATCACTTTAACCACAGAAGAAATTGGCTAAATGTGAAAGGGGTAATCTCACCATCCCATTCCAAGGTTGGCCGGTTAAGAAGAGATGCGGTAGATTAGAATGTATCTTAATACTGTACTGTAATTACCACTCTACTATTTCACACAATTTCAATGCTTTTCCTGAAAACTCATTTTAGTTTAAGAATGTGGATTTGCATTTTTTAGCAGATATTTGGGAGATATAAAATTTTACCGTAGCTCAAAGACTTATCTAAGGAAAAAATCATTTCAAATTTGCTAAAAGTATGCAAATATGCCATGGAAAATAATTCGGCTCTGAAAGCCGTCGTTATGGTAAGAAAAGTAATTAATACCAATGGCGATATTTATGTACATTTGATATTCTTTTTATTACAGTAATCCTACAGAAAAACTGCATGAAATATTATAAAACAAACGTATTTTGACATATGAGAGGAATTGAAATAAATCTATCAATTCCTTAAAAACTTTGTTTTCATTTGTGTGGTCATACAGTTGCAGTTCCCATTGTGCTTATGGTTATTTATGTTTTCTCCTACTATGAATGGGATTTCAATTTTTGATTTGGAGTCGTTTTTGCACCATCATTTTCAATTTACTGTAAATCCATTGTATACTCAATGCGTGCGCTTTGCATAGAGCAAAAACTTTCCTACAGGTCTACAGGTCAATCTTGTGTTAGGTGTAAAGGTTATATGAAGTACTCCTGTAGATAATGTCATTATTAACCATGTTAATTTGCCTAGTTTTATGCCGTTATTCTGAATCTTAACATGGTTGGGTACCATCTGAACGTAGCTCTCCATCAGTAAGAACAGTAAGTGATCACATTCTACACGATTTACAAAATCACAACTATCCAATTCATGACACAAAGAGAATGAGTATCACATATCAATAACTCCCTTAAAGAAATTTCACGGGAATTAATAACAAATTCAGAATAAGACATCTCGTTATCGCAGACAACCTAAATTACAAAAGGATAACAATCTTGTGGGAGTTACAAATCAATACTAACTAATGGAAGGTTGAAAAGCAAATTGAAAAGAAAGGAGTTGCGGTATACCCAAACCTAAGCTATTGTCGTTAACTGCCAGATAATCTCGGTACTGTACTTGAGGCCTATCGAAAGGAAAGAAAACGGAAAATTTTTAGTTTTAGAGATAATGTATACGATGATATAAAACCAGGCTTTGAGAGAGATACAGTAGGCAAGGGTCAAGATGATAAATTTCACTTCAGAATTTAATTTTTTTCGCTACTTAAATTTCTGTGACATTTGATTTGTGGCAGAAACAGTCTAAGTTTGTCCTCTGTTAAATATTTGAGCATCTTCCTAGAAGAAAATGAAATAAATTACATGTCATTTTGTTTTTACAGTACACTACTGTTTAGATTTGCACTTTTTTAATACTGTACTTAACCCTTTTACCCCCAGGCTCTTTGGAAATTTCCAACCATTAACCCCCAAGGAGTTATTTTTTTCCCAGCACATTTTGGAGTATATTTTTTTTAAATTGCTCTAATAGCCTTAATTTTTGTCATAGAGAGGTCCGGTTGGTCTCATTCTCTTGGAAAATGCCTTAATTTTCTCAAAAAATTATCAAAAATATGAAAAAGCATTTTTTTGCAAGGACGTACCTGTACATCCAGGGGGGTAAAGGGATGGCTTTTGTGAAACGTACCAGTACGTCCTTTGGGGATAAAAGGGTTAACATTAGATGCTGTGCTGTGCATTAAAGCTTGGGCAGTTGTACCTCATGTTTCGACTCTGAGGTCAACTATTAAATTATGTTTTATGCCAAGTAATGGCCTGATATGCTAGAATACAATGCTGTAATTTGACTTAATTGGTGGTATGTATGGTTAGGAAGGGGATTCAGAAGGGCCAAGCCCTCTGAACATGCAAGGACCTTGTACCCTAGGTTAGGTTAGGCCTCATCCCTGTAATTTAATTGATATTCAGTGTCGTAGGTTTACTTCTAATTCATACTTCCTTCCATCTATTTTACTGCTCAACCTCTTTACTCCAATTTTGCAATTCAATCGTGGGGTTTTCCTTCAGTCGCATCTCGGCGCTGTATGCCCTTACCAGTGCTTGGCCATATGGACAAATTTCATTAACCCTTTTACCCCAAAGGACGTACTGGTACATTTCAAAAAACCCATCCCTTTACCCCCATGGACGTACTGGTACGTCCTTGCAAAAAATGCTATACAAATTTTTTTTTTCATATTTTTGATAATTTTTTGAAAAAATTCAGGCATTTTCCAAGAGAATGAGACCAACCTGACCTCTCTATGACAAAAATTAAGGCTGTTAGAGCAATTTAAAAAAAATATATACTGCAAAGTGTGCTGGGAAAAAAATAACCCCCTGGGGGTTAAGGGTAGGAAATTTCCAAAGAGCCTGGGGGTAAAAGGGTTAACACAGTCTAGGCCTAATTACAAAGAGCCTGGGGGTAAAAGGGTTAACACAGTCTAGGCCTAATTAGGTAGGGGTTGAGATTTTCCCTGAACTAAATGTTAATTTCCTTTTACGTTTGGAACTTTTAATATGGTCAGTAACATACTTTACCATAAGAGGAACAGTAAGGCCTACGCTTTACTCAACAATTTTCTAAATCACAATATTGCCCCTCACACATGATCTTTATCACCCAGAAATACCTCCCTTGAATAATCTACCAAGGAATTACAGTACTGTACTTTACTAACTAATCCAGGATCAAACATCCTTTAAAATCACTGATAACCTAAATAACACTTCTATAACTCTTTCGCAATCTGGAGAGAGGTAAACAGAGTGTTGACTTATTAAGCAAGTTGACGAGAAAACAAAGAGAAAGAATCTATGGAATACGCAAGGTTATTGCCTTTCACTAGCTACAGTATCTCAATACTGTACTAGAGACCTAATTGTGTTGGTATGGAAGAAAATGTGAAATTTTTATTTAAGGGGTAAATATCGATATAAGACAAAAGCTTCGTGACAGAAACAATATGAACGTGAGGCGAGGTTTATAGAAATATGAATTTCAGGTACAGTATCTCCAAATTGAGAAAAAATTACCGGACATTTAACGGGGAACTGTAATACACAAAAACCCAATCGGTCATGAAAGCCTATTATTAGTGTAACCATGCTGTTTTAGATTTGTGAAGATTGAGTCAAGACTAAGAAATTTCTTACTTTAGTAATAAAATATTTTTTTTCATGATAGATATGGATAAAAAATGTTACCGAGTTTTAAGGTCTCAATTTTTTTTTTAACATCATTATGAGAAAATCTGCTAACATTTATTAGCTACCTCAAATAGTCATACGAACCACAGTAAGGGTTTTTGTGTTGGAAAATTAATGAACAAGTAATTTGCAGTAAGAACTATTGGAAAAACTCAAATATGTGAGAAAAATGATAGAACTATATGCCTCAAATGTACTGTATTGTTACTACAGTATTGTCATTAGAAAAGTGTCATGCATGGTCAATGGTGTGGAAAACCAGATTCTAAATAAGGACTTTATGAGAATACTCTCCACTAGCTATAAATATTGTATATGGGAAATAAGCAAATTTTATGTATATTAATAATATGCATTTAACAACTTGACAATAGGGTAATACTTACAATATGTACTTTTCTGCTAGGAGATGCCACAGTCACAACATTTATTGAGCACAATTAAGTAAATGTCTTTTAATCTTTAGAGTAATTTCTGTATAACATACACCACTACTTGAAAGGTAAACCCTTCCCTCAATATGGTTTCTTGGATACTAAATATTTTGCTCAGAAAATAAACAAACAATAAAAACTGGAAATGAAAAACAGGAATGTAAACTTTCTGATAGACAGTGATGCCATCTAGTGGTAAGAGTAATAACTACATTTAGAAAATATTTATATACCTGTATGTGACAAGAAGAAAGGATACATAAAACCTAACCTAATCTAGGATGCAGTGTCCCATATAACTTGGGGCTGTTTTTTTTTCCTTTCCTAGCTTACTTAGCACATAGAATGCATCTGTTACTTAAATAATAGGAAGTCTTTGTTTTTTCTGATCTTAGGCTTTCAAAATGAAAATGACCGAATTTCATTCATAGGGCCTACTGTACATCATAAACTAACCTTGCCTAGAATGCATCTTTCATGAGCAATATGTACTTATATCACTAGATTAATTTGGGTTCTATAGCTACTGGGCTACTTTTAGAAGAGTATTTCCTCTTCATTGTCTTTGGGTATGTAAGTTTAGATCTTATCTTCACCTTATTTTTAGTATTATACGTTACTTGGCTAACCATAGATATCGATTTTTTAACTCTCGGAAGAGGGGATAGGAAGTAGTATGTAAGTTTTAGATGAATTATTGTTGTTGTTATTATTATTATTATTATTATTATTATTATTATTATTATTATTATTATTATTATTATTATTACTTGCTAGGCTACAACCCTAGTTGGAAAAGCATGATGCTGTAAGCCCAAGGGAAAATAGCCCAGTGAGGGAAAGAATTCGGGAAATAAACTTAACAACATTAAAATAAATCTTTCATGTATAAACTATAAAAACTTCAAAATAACAAGAGGAAGAGAAATAAGATAGAATAGTGTGCTCGAATGTACCCTCAAGCAAGAGAACTCTAGTTTTATTGTAGTAAAAGTAAATCTTGTTGATGGTTACCAATTTTAGATATATTTTACAGTTTTTTTTCTCTTGTTAACCCTTTTACCCCCAAAGGACGTACTGGTACGTTTCACAAAAGCCATCCCTTTACCCCCATGGACGTACCGGTACGTCCTTGCAAAAAAAATGCTATAAATTTTTTTTATATTTTTGATAATTTTTTGAGAAAATTCAGGCATTTTCCAAGAGAATGAGACCAACCTGACCTCTCTATGACCAAAATTAGGGCTGTTAGAGCAATTTAAAAAAGATATGCTGCAAAATGCGCTGGGAAAAAAATAACCCCCTGGGGGTTAAGGGTTGGAAATTTCCAAATAGCCTGGGGGTAAAAGGGTTAATATGTAACTAAAGATTTTTTTTTTATTTCAGGTGGATTTGCTTTCGTCTATGTTGCCCAGGACGTGAGTAATGGTCGAACGTATGCCTTAAAGGTATGTGTATTGTACAGTATACCATATATACAAGGAATGCTTTGATGTTGTATATTTCTAGGATCAAAATGCTAAGCATATATGATACGGTATTTGAATATGGCGAGTGATTATCAAAGAATGTTAGGTAAACTGCCTTATATTGTCTCACAGCTAGTAATCTGATAGTTAATTCTTAAATCTTTGGTAATAAATATGCTTTGCCATCTGTAGTCAAGATCTCAATCTGGGTGTCAAATGCATTTTAAGCTAAGTTTTAAGAAGTCTGTGAACCATTTTGTGTTCTTGATTTTTCATTCTTTCCAATTTATTAAACTTTTTTCTATTTGTAATTTTTTTTTTTTTTTTTAGAAATGCTATAAAGGCCTCTTGTTTAGTACAGGTTTATATAAAGTATTTGGAATCATAGAATTAGTACTGTACTGTTGAAATTTGTTGGAGTAATGTATTAGGATGGGGATTTTAAAAGATTTTCTCAGAATTCAGTTCATTTAGATGTTTTGAACAGCTCAAACAATTCAGATAAAACGACACAAAAATTACTGCAGGTGAATGTAAGCATTATGTAAGTAAAGAAATGTGGGAAAACTATTACGTACTGTAGTTGAGGAAAACTTTTAATCTTAATTATATATAGTGTGTTTCATGTAAGGCATGTTTCACTGTTAGTTTACAATCTTAATTATTCAAAGAATATGTTTTTGAAGTAAAGTCATGCCGAGATTGAGACTTCCATTTTTCCTCTATAGCGGCTTCTGGGAACCGATCAAGCGGCCTGCGATGCGATTCGTCAAGAAATTACAATCTCCAAGCAGTTGTCGGGTCATCCTTACATAGTCGACTTTATCGCAGCGTCTGTTATTGACAAGACTAAAAGTCAAGAAAATCGGCATGAGTTCCTACTCCTCAGTGAATTATGCACAGGTTGGTAGCGTCGCGGGCTTCTGTTTCAGAGGTCCCGAGTTTGCGTCTCCCGCCAAGACGTGGATATCGTGATACCTTCTACCGGGGGGTACTCCCTAGGGTGGTGCCTGGGGGGGGGGAGGTTAGGGGGGGCTAGTGATAGTCCCTGCTGGCTTATGGTCGCCCGAGGAGAATGATGTAGATCGTCTCAGGGGAGACCTAAAACCCGCAACTTTAGCTTTTTTTAAATCTTATGGAGAATTCTGTGATATTTCAGTTTAAAGGTAGTTTAGATGCTTGCAAATGCCTCTTATTAGCAGGAGAATACAAAAGAAATTTGAATTTATATAAGTTTTTTTATCAATGATATTCAATAGCTATTAAGATGAATAGGAACTGTACATTTAGAAGGCTTTGGTTTAGAAAATGAGATGGATTCATGTTGCTACATTTACAATATAATTGTATGAAACAATCGATTCTTTAATGGCAGGAAAGTGGTATATTTCCTGTGTATAGTAAATATAATTTCCGGTTAGCCTTATGTTTCTTATAAATTGATTTATTACTAGCATTTCCTGCATTATATTTCATTGACAACATCCTTATTGTATAGAAGTTGATACTGATATTTATTATTTTTTTTTCAGGGGGCTCATTAGTAGATGCCTTAAGGTTATTAGATGGTAAGCTTTTGCCAGTGGATCAGGTTTGCAGCATCATGTACCAGACCACGAAAGCCGTCCAGCATATGCAGGTAGCGTTTTTTTTTTTTTTTCTTTTGTATAATAATTATTATTGAAGATTCCTATAACTCCTGTTAATAGTAATGACCATAACGTATGTAGTAACTACCCCCCCCCCACACACACACACTCACTCTCTCTCTCTCTTTCTCAAAAACTTTTTCCAGTTCTTGTTATACTTACTCTACAATGTAACCTAGTTGACTGTGGTATATTTAGTTGACGTTAAGTTAATGCTCTTTTTATACGAAGTATGTCACTTCAGATTTGAGAAGTTATACAAGTATAAGGTCGTATTTGAACCAAACTTATGAATTAGTTAAATATTTGGGAAAATTACCGTAAAATAATTGTGAATTTCAATAGCGTTAATTGTAGTAAATACCTCCCCAAAAAACAAATAGCTCTTGTTTTTTTCTCTTTGTGCCATTCTTTTAGTACTGTATTCACAGTACAATCAAGTCTGAATTCTAACTAAATCTTGATGAAATATGCTTGGAATTTTATAAATAATTCAAAGATTTTGTACAAGAAGCGTAATGATCAAGGATTACAAAAAATCTTGATACACTTGGTTATAAAGTCCCCGCTAGTGTCACAGGTTCTTATATCGATCCTATCCAATATAACTAAAAGGAGGTTATGTTGGACATCCTCTTTTATCCCAGTGAAGGCATTGAATTTTTCTCACAAGAGGAGGATATCCTGCAGACTCAGTTTTTTCAAGGTACTTTGTCCCAGTTAATGTCTCCTGTGACGAGCCGAGAGAAAGGTTGCGACTCAAAGGCAGGAAGCAATCAACTGAGTTAGTTTATTGTAGAACACTCTCCTTTATATACAAAATCTCAAAGCAACAAGAATTTTCATGTTCGAAAGTCGACACTGTTACAGAGGATAAAAGCAGACATGATTTTTTAGGTTCTTTTTAGTGCGAGGGGAGAGCGAAGATACAAGCACAAAATGAACTATGTATGATCGTGTGACACACGGTTGGTACACTCCCATTAGAGGGTTTAGAGTACCATCAAAATTTAATGATGGTATGAATTTATGGACACGAGTCAATCATAGAGCAGAAATAATCCTTTAGGCCAGTGTTAAAAAAAATAAAAGCTTCATCTTTATTGTCTGCTACTGAAAGTTTGTTTTCTAAGGTATCTGTCAAAATCTGCTGCAATCTCATAGATGCTGTAACTAAAGGAAGGCAGGTGTTTATGTAGTTGCCATCGTCCTGAACTCATACCCCATAAACCCACAGTTTGCTGACATGGTGATAGCAAGTCTGTAGCCTACTCTGTCTTAGCAAACTTGTTGAGTAGACAAAGTTTGCAATTTGCTGTATAAGCACCAAAGAAGAATACTGTAGTTTGCTCCGTAACCGAAATACAAACCACGCTATTTACATCGGGTTTACTTTTCCGCGTAGCTGAAATGACGAGCCAATAGTTTTTAACGAGGGTTAACTACCCCCGCGCTAGTTAGCGGGGGTAGGGGAAGGGGTAGCTTGCTACCCCTCCCCCCCACTCACCGGTGATTTGCTTCACTTCACTTTTGGCTCCGGCGATGAACAGACGTGTCTGTCCATCGTCCTCATTGACAGCCTTAATCTTTTTTTGCTTTTTCTTCCAGTTTGTGTGTGTGTTTGAAGTTGGCCTCACACTTGGTTGTTCACCATGCGCAAGTGCCCTGGTATTGCCAGTCGCGCTTGCGGTACTTTCATGTCTGCGGTGGACACGGATCCTCACACCCTTTGCCCGCAGTGTCGAGGCCGACGGTGTGATAGAGAAAATACTTGTAGTGAGTGCAGGGAGTGGTCTGCCTCCCAGTGGGAGAGGTTTGGCCGCCGGCGTAAGAAGAAGTCCAAGAGAGACCGTTCTCCTTCTGGGTTGCCTTGAAGGAGGAAGGCTCTCGGGACTCTTCTTCCGCCGCCCAAACCTCCTCCGAAGCTCCCCCTCATTCGGCTCCTAAGGAGAGACCGCCGAGTGGGAGCGCAGGCCCTAGTTCTTTTTCCCGACGGGCAACGGTCCCTTCGGGGCAAAGGGTTGCTTCCCACGGTGTGGGTTCTTACCTTGCGCGTCAGGGTTCCCCTGCGCGCCCTCCTGCAGTGTTAGCGCACAGGCGCTCCCCTGCTCGTCAGCGTTCTCCTGATTGCCAGCGTTCTCCCGTTCGCCAGCGTTCTCCTGATTGCCAGCGTTCTCCCGTTCGCCAGCGCTCTCCTGAGGACATCGTTCATCCTGTTGTTCCTGTTGAGCGCCCAGTGCACCATCGTTCCCCTGAGCGCTCTAGATCTCCTGCCCGTCAGAGCTCACCTGGGCTCCCAGTTCCTGACTCGTGCCCTGTGCGCCCACGCTCGCCTGCGCTACCTAGAACTTCGGTTCAGGTTGTGGACAAGGACTCTTCTCCTCGCCCTCGCGATCCTGCTCGTCAGCCAGTTCCAGCGCAGCAACGCTCGCGGTCTCCAGCGCGTACTTCCAAAGTGCCTGTACGCCCATGCGCCTCCTGTTCCTGAGCCCGTTCGTGAGTGTTCGCCTTTGCGCACCGCGCCGGCAGCGCCCTCACAGGATTCCACGCGTCAACCTCCTGCTCGCCAGCAATCACCAGCACGCCAGCGATCACAGACGCATCAACATTCGCCTGCTCGTCAGCGATCTCCTGTGCGTCAACGGTCCCCAACGCGCTAACGGTCCCCAACGCGTCAACGGTCCCCAACGCGTCAACGGTCCCCAACGCGTCAGCGATCACCTGAACATCGGTGATCTCCAGACCGCCCGCGTGACCTATCGCCTGCGCGCAAGCGCTCTCCGACGCGCCGTCGCCCAGAGGATCTGGAGAGACATTGGTCGCCTTCTGTCAGCTCGCCCACGCGCGGTCGTTCACCTACACGGTCTACGTGCTATCGCTCGCCAACACGCCATCGCTCGCCTACGCGCCAGCGTTCACCAACGCGCCACCGATCGCCTGCTCGCCATCGCTCTCCCATGCGCTACAGGTCTCCTGGTCAACATCGTCAGCGGTTATCGGAGCGATCTCGTTCGCCCACGCGCCAACGCGTTCCCTCGCCAACACGCCAACGTGCTCACTCGCCAGCTCGCCCACGTGCTTGTTCGCCCTTGTGCCCACTCTCCCGCGCTCGTTTGTCTCTGCGCGATTACGCGCCCGCGCCTCAACATCCTCGCGATTCCGTAGTTTCGCCTACGCACGAGCGTCAGCACGACCCCCATTCGCGTCGGGGTCCGCAGCCCGCGACAGCAGCAGGGACTCGTGTCGCCAGACCGCAATCAGGATCGCCTCCGGCTAAGCGCAGCACTCTTGTTCAGGATAGGGAAGACCCATCAGAGAGGTCAGATCAACTTTCTTCCCCCTTTTCTTTACAGGCAGGTCCAGTGGTGTCCACTCCGAAGGATCGCCCACTCCCCTTCCCTCCAGCGGGAATTTCGGACTCTGTGTCCGTTTCTTGGCAATCTTGGTTTGGTCCTCTGATGCGGGCGTTAGTGAAGGCTATAAAGCCGTCACTCGCCGATCAAGGGCACAAGCCAACGGCTGCCTCGCCCCCGCTGAAGAGAAGGAGAGGAGTGGACTTCGTGGTGACTTCTCCCAGGGAGAAGTTGGTTCCTAAGAGGTCCGTCAGGAAGGCTCCATCCCCTTTGCAGGCGTTTTCTCCTTCTCCCGAGGACGAGGCTTTTCCGTCCTCGGGAGAATCCAGTGAGGTAGTGATCTCCCCTTCGGCACCAACGGGGGAGTCATCTCCTCGTGGAGGGGAATCGTCTCGCGCGGAGGGCGCCTTCCAGACCTCTTTGTTGGGGTCGTGTATCCCGCCCCGGAGGGAACCCAAGGACTCCAAGACAATCCCGAAGTCCTCTCCCAGGGAGAAGTTGGTTCCTAAGAGGTCCGTCAGGAAGGCTCCATCCCCTTTGCAGGCGTTTTCTCCTTCTCCCGAGGACGAGGCTTTTCCGTCCTCGGGAGAATCCAGTGAGGGAGCGGGAGAATCCAGTGAGGTAGTGATCTCCCCTTCGGCACCAACGGGGGAGTCATCTCCTCGTGGAGGGGAATCGTCTCGCGCGGAGGGCGCCTTCCAGACCTCTTTGTTGGGGTCGTGTATCCCGCCCCGGAGGGAACCCAAGGACTCCAAGACAATCCCGAAGTCCTCTTCTAGGATTCGTCAGGAACCAGCTGCACCCCGGGAGAACGTCCATGCATCTCCCCAGGAAGAGATTCCGGGGACGGGAGACTTAGCTGCCAGTCCGCAGGGGGGAGACCAGCAAGAGTCTGAGCATGCCTTCTGGCAGGTCCTGAGCCTGATGAGGCAACTCAACGGGTTCATGGACCCCATGATCTCCCCCCGAGAAGGCAAGGACACTGTCTTGGACCAGGTGTACGGTACTGTACTCAGAAGCCCCCAAGGCCAGCGCGGCTCTGCCCTGGTCCCAGGGGTTGAAGAGTGCCAGAGCCAGGCCCAATGCTCAACTCGCGGCTCTCGCTTCCTCCAGTCGTTCCTCTGCCGGGAACAAACTCCTCCCACCTCCTCGTCTCCAGCAGAGGAGGTATTTTGAGATCTTGGGGGAGTCTAGCCTCGCACTTCCCCTCCATCATTCAGTAGAAGAGCTTGCTAGGGGAGTTCCTCTCGAGAAGCTTTCCGCCCAGCAGGTGACGTTCTCGGCGTCGGAGATCCTGAGCCATGAGAAGGTCGCGAAGTGCGCCATGCAGGCCACTTTGTGGCTGGATATATGGCGAGGGTCTCTGGGCATCCTATTGCGCTCCGAGGCTTTGTCTAAGGAGGCCAATAGGAAGGCCCTGGAGACCTTCCTCCTCTCGGGCACCCGCTCCATCGAGTTCCTGGCACATTAGGTTACCACCCTGTGGGCCAACTCGGTGTTGAAGCGTCGTGATGCGGTGACCGAGAAGTTCCACCCAAAGGTCCCCGCCGTGGATGTCTGTAGGCTCAGGCATGCTTCCCTCCTTGGGGAGAATCTGTTAGAGCCTCAGGACATGGAACGCACAGCTGAGAGGTGGAGGAAGTCTACCCAGGACTCCCTCCTCCAAAGGGCCCTTACATCTCGGCCTTATAAACCTCCAGCTCCGCAGCAACAGCAGCAGCAGCCTCGAAAGACACCAAAGCAGGCACCGGCAGCTGAGAAGGTGGTGTCTAAGCCCCAGCCCTTTCCTGCCAAGGACAAGAGGGGCGGTAAGTCCTCCAGGGGAGGCAAGACTCCTAGAGGGGGCGGCCGCGGCCGCAAACGCTAGGAGTAGCAGTCCCCCCGCGTGTCCACCTGGGGGGGGATGCCTTCGAAGTTGCATGCACAGGTGGCAGCAACATGGGGCCGATGCTTTGACGATCTCCATGATCGGCCAAGGCTATCGCGTCCCGTTCACAACATCTCAACCTCCCCTGACAGCGAATCCAGTGTCGTTGAGCTCCTATGCAATGGGATCGGTAAAGGGGCTGGCCCTTCGGGCAGAAGTCGAGACCATGCTCAAGAAGGATGCTCTCCAGGAGGTCGTTGACGGCTCCCCAGGCTTCTTCATTCGACTCTTTCTTGTAAAGAAGGCGTCTGGAGGCTGGAGACCTGTCATTGACCTCTCGGCTCTGAACAAGTTTGTCAAGCAAAATCGGTTCAGCATAGAGACAGCGGACACGGTCAGACTTGCGGTGAGACCTCTAGACTTCATGTGCACACTGGATCTAAAGGACGCGTACTTCCAGATCCCAATCCATCCGTCTTCCAGGAAGTACTTGAGATTCAGCCTAGACGGCAAGACCTACCAGTTCAAGGTGCTGTGCTTCGGTCTCTCCACAGCACCTCAGGTGTTCACCAGAGTGTTCACCCTGATTTCATCTTGGGTGCACAGGAACGGCATCCGTCTCCTTCATTATCTGGAGGACTGGCTGATCCTAGCAGACTCGGCGTCGACCCTTCTTCGACACCGAGACAGGCTTCTGAGTCTTTGCCAGGATCTGGGGATCGTGGTAAATCTTGAAAAGTCCTCTCTCTAGCCGTCCCAACGACTGGTTTATCTAGGCATGTTGTTAGACACCAATCTCCACAAAGCCTTTCCATCAGACGACAGGATAGCAAGGCTGAGGAGGGTGGCGGAACCCTTCCTCAGGCGAGAAGAGCTTCCCGCCCAATCGTGGTTGCGTCTCTTAGGTCACCTGTCCTCCCTGGCTCGTCTGGTTCCAAATGGCCGCCTCAGGATGAGATCCCTGCAATGGCGGCTCAAGTCCCGGTGGAATCAAGGATCCGATTCCCCGGATGTACAGGTCCCGATAGGATCTTTGGAACAGGCGGACCTGCAGTGGTGGCTGGTCGACGAGAACCTGCGGAAGGGAGTGGATCTTCTCGTCCTCCCCCCGGAATTGACACAGTTTTCGGACGCGTCAAAAGAAGGGTGGGGGGCGCACGTTCTGAACCAGAGGACCTCAGGGCTTTGGTCAGAATCAGAAAAGTACCTGCTAGAAATGAAGGCCGTATTCCGGGCTCTTCAACAGTTCCAACGGACCCTGGCGGGTCACTCCGTGGTGGTGATGAGCGACAACACCACGGTAGTGGCTTATATCAACAAGCAGGGAGGTACTTTTTCGCACCAGCTATCCCATCTTGCAGTAGAGATTCTGAGGTGGACCAAAGTCCACTCGATAACACTATCAGCTCGCTTCATTCCTGGCAAGAGGAATGTGCTCGCCGACAGTCTGAACAGGGCTTCACAGATAGTGAGTACCGAGTGGTCTTTGGATCCTCAGATAGCCAACAAAGTCCAGTCTTTGTGGGGTTCCCCGACCGTGAATCTGTTCGCGACAGCGTTGAATTTCAAGCTGCCTCTGTACTGCTCCCCAGTCCCGGACCCCAAGGCACTCTGGCAAGATGCTTCCCAGCAACGGTCGGACAACATCGACGTGTACGCCTTCCCACCGTTCTGTCTGATGAGAAGGGTGCTCAACAGGACCAGACTATCGGTCAACTGTTCAATGACTCTGGTAGCTCCGCTATGGCATCACGCGGAATGGTTCCCGGACCTTCTGTAGCTCCTGACGGAGCTCCCGAGAGAACTACCCCCACGACACGAGCTACTCAGACAACCACACTCCAACATCCCTCACAAGGCCGTGGCCTCGCTTCGGCTTCACGCCTGGAGACTGTCCAGCATCTCACGGAGAGAGGCTTTTCGCAACAGGTTGCGGAGAGAATGTCTTGGCACCTGCGAAAGTCCTCTGAAGGAGTCTACCAGGCGAAGTGGAGTGTCTTCTGTGGTTGGTGTCGTGGGAGGGGTATCTCTCCACTCGATGCTACTATTTCAGCAATAGTGGAGTTCCTCGTGTATCTGCGGGAGGAAATGCGCCTTTTTGTCTCAGCAGTGAAAGGCTATCGCTCAGCCTTAAGCTTGGCTTTTAGGCTGAAAGGTGTGGACATTTCTTCCTCGCTGGAACTCTCTCTACTCATATGTAGCTATGAGCTTACCTGCCCTCAGTCGGAAGTGAGACCTCCTCCTTGGAACGTGGTTCGGGTTCTCAGGGCTCTTAAGGGACTCCCTTCGAACCATTACGCCAGGCCTCTGATCGCCACCTGTCTTGGAAGACGGCTTTCCTGCTCGCTTTGGCTTCGGCCAAGCGAGTTAGTGAACTTCATGGTCTCTCGTACGACATTGCCCATTCAAGGGGATGGGGGAGGTAACGTTCAGGTTCGTCCCGGAGTTTGTTGCCAAGACTCAGAATCCTGGAGTCCCGGATCCACGATTCGACTCTTTCAGGATCGCGAGTCTCCGTTCTGTAACAAGGGACCCAGACCAGCTGCTACTATGTCCAGTGAGGAGTCTGAGGTATTACTTGAAGAGAACAGTTGCAGTTCATCCTCAAGTGCGAGCATTGTTTGTTAGCACAGGCAGGACGAAGAGGAGGGTCACCAAGAATACCATCTCGGCTTGGATTCGAAGGGTTATCTATCTAGCCTTGAATCCAGACCCTCCTCCGTCACGTCGCCCTAGGGCACATGACGTCAGGGGCGTTGTTACGTGCCTGGCCTTCAAGAGAAACTTCTCTGTGATGCAGGTGCTTCAAGCTGGGGTCTGGAAGCGTCAGACGACCTTCACAGCCCACTACCTGCAGGACGTGACCCACAGGAGCCTCGATACGTTTTCTATCGGCCCTGTGGTGGCTGCACAACAGCTGGTCTAACTTCAGGCTCCTTTATGGACAAGTAGCAGTAGGTTGAGGGCGTTGTTACCCGGTTTTAGTCTGCATGAATGAAAGAGTATGTCTGACCCTTACTTCTTTCTTCATTCTCCCCTCTCTTGGGGAAGCAGCATCCTGGTCTTCGCATAGCTGACCTTGACCTTTGCAGGTAACCCATGCCTCCTTGTGCTCCTAGTATTAAGTTTAATACTGTCGCGTCCCCCATACCCTGACGTGGTGGTATTGGGAACGTCCTATCCTGGATTCCTATCTAAAGGTCTCAAGGTCAACTTCTTAGGACGAGTCACGCTCTTTCCTCCACACACAACTTATGTAGGCCACTCGTTCCTAGCGAAGCAAGGACCTTGTGAGGTGCAGGGGCTCCTTTTCTCAATTGCTACTCACTGGGAGGCGGAGCCCCCAGGTAAAGCCAAAGTCAGTAAGGCTGGGGACTTTCCACCCTTCCTAAGGGGTAAGTCACCCAATGTAAATAGCGTGGTTTGTATTTCGGTTACGGAACAAATGACGAATTCGGAGATAATTTGTATTTTTCCTAACCATACAAACCTTAGCTATTTACACATGTTTGCCTGCCAGCCCTGACCCCCAAGTCAAGTCCTACCTCCAAGTGAAGTGAAGCAAATCACCGGTGTGTGGGGGGGGGGGGGGGGGGGAGGGCTTCCCCTACCCCCGCTAACTAGCGCGGGGGTAGTTAACCCTCGTTAAAAACTATTGGCTCGTCATTTCAGCTATGCCGAAAAGTAAACTCAATGTAAATAGCTAAGGTTTGTATGGTAAGGGAAAAATACAAATTATCTCCGAATTTGTCATTTTAACAGATACTGTATTGAAATAGCATGTTATTAAAAAATGTCATTGTTATGCAGGGAGACAGTAAATGTTAAATTGAATTGTAGACTTGACTTCTCTTAAAAAAATTGCATTGACTGTTATATATCAGAATAGATTTATTGCAGTTTGTTTTCAGGGTCAAAATAATATTTACTTGGGTACGTTTTTAGGTTTAAAATAATAATTACTTTCGTAGGAAATGTAACCTCTAATAGCAACCTGATCGTGAACCCTTACTTCTCAGATGGACAGAATAATCAATATTTCAATTCTTTAAAAATCCTTTTGATTATTTTACATGTAACAGAGCTTTGACATTTTATCATTAAACTAAATTTTTCTTTATTTTCTAGGCACAGACACCTCCTATAACTCACAGGGACCTCAAAGTTGAGAATCTATTGATTAGTGACACTGGGGTTGTGAAGTTGTGTGATTTTGGCTCAGCTATGACTAAATCATATGAAGTTGACCTGGGTTGGAATGCAAATCAACGAGGACTTCTGGAGGAGGAGGCAAGTTATTGAAATTGTTTTAATGTTTATGAAATACAAATAAATCTTTGATTCTTTTAAATGTACAATGTCTTTGAGTTCTTCATAGAAACCATAAGTCATTGACCAAAAGAGCTTGTGATCTCAATAATCTGACTGTTTATCTAAAACTAATGTGCCACAAGGAAATTTTGATTTAGTCATCTCATATGGACTTAACCAGTTACACAGAAATAAGATACTTTTACTGTAAATCCAAACTTCTCTCATTCCATATGTCAGCTAAGAGTTTTCAGTATTTCTTCTTGTATTTTTAGTTTGTTAATGCTGATTATATGGGATAGAGGTTGATATCTCTCCAGTTTCATTTGTTTGCTTGGCTTTCCATGTTGCTTCAATCTTTCATCCACTTTATATTGTTAATTTCTGTGTGGTCACTGAATTATACTCCTAGACTCTCATAGGGCTTTTCCTTAAGAATTGTTATTGAATAAGAGGTGATAAGCAAAGTTTAGAGTGGTTTGTATAACTGATTGGTAGTTAAAGAACATTAAGTATCTATGAATAAGTTTCTAAATTATTTGTTTCTTGTTATGCAGATGGCTCAGCACACAACACCTATGTATCGGGCTCCTGAAATGCTGGACACGTGGAGTAATTACCCAATTAATCCTCAAGCTGACGTTTGGGCACTTGGCTGCATACTTTACTACCTCTGTTACCTTAAGCATCCTTTCGAAGATTCTGCTAAGTTGAGGTATTGGTCGTTTTATTTTATTCAGTTTTAGGGTCAGATCTCAGAAGTATGGATCGATAAGATTCTAATTAAATGATGTCCATCTCTGTTGATTCCATTTTGCTATTGCCTTTCACTTTAATTTTACAATTACAGTACAGTATAGCTATAATTTAGGGTTTTTTTTAGAAAGATTTTTATTAAATGTTTGATAATTTAAATTTTATATGTATGGATAGTAGCATTTTCAAATTTGTTTTGCTAAATTATATTTTTGCTTTTTTCAAATATAAAAAGAATTAGTTTATCAATTAGGGATACTATGCTGATGTGTTGTCCCAAGTGACAATTTGCAGGAACACTATTTACGAATGAGAATGATTTATTGGCTATGAATACAGTATAACTTATAGAAATTAGGATTTATTCTTTAACTGTGGCAAAATGTTTATGTAAAAGTAATGACTTTGTCAAGGTTTGCTATTAAGTTTTTATTTTTATTACCTTTGCCAACGAAGTTGGAAGAAGGTTATATCTTATCCCTGCTTGTGTGTTTGTTTGTGAACAGCTTCCTAGCCATAATTTTATAATCGTAGAGTAATTAGACTTGCAGGGATTAACTGTTATGTTAAGAGCCGGAAATGATTACATTTTGGAAGGTCAAAGTTAAGGTCAAACAAAATGTCCAATTCACGTAGTCAGCCATATGTTTGGACATTGTTGTCACAGAGACTTCAAACTTGGTTCATATTTGAGTGTTTGAAAATCCACATTGATTAATACATGTTAAGGTCAAAGGTCGAGAAATAAGCTGCCGTGGTGGAGGTCTGCGCACTACTTAGTGCCCCTCTAATTTTATATAAATCAAGTGTTGACTCTGGAAATGGTATCATACTGTCTGCCACATTTAGTTTAGAATTATTTTTATAATTATAGTGAAATAGTTTGTGATCACCAAGCCATATTTATGAATTATTATATTGAAAATAAAAATCAGAGTAGGGTAAAGAAGCTGGATAGCCAAGTTGTAAATGACCAAGGAAAACATGGAAAATTAAAAGACAGAAGGCAAAGTAGCCTTAACGAACATTTAGTACCATCAACCGTGTGCTACTTATGCATGCTGGTAAAGATACTCCCTATTAGGTATACTCATGACTATATACTGTAATTCAATAGCCTGCAACCTTGGTCTGGTATGATTAAAGGTTGCTCATGGGTGGCAGGGGCAAGGAATAGTCCACTGTATAGCCCCACAATATCCTAGAGATTTATTTAGATCCGTGCACAAGCTAAGACTGGGAAATACCTAGTAGTGGTTGATGATGATTCTTGATTTAGACTTTCTTCCCCTTCCTCCTTAGGCAACAGGGTAGTGATTTTATTTGTGAAATCTATCTAGCTGTGAGTAGAGTTTGAACTTATGGTCCCCAGATAGCAAGATGCTATTTCAACTGGGCCTTTCTGAATTCAAATTCACCATATAGCTTTATTAAAAAATGAATTCTTTTTCAAATAATGTTCATGTAACTTTTAGGCAGGTTAAAATCTTATAATCACATGCATATGTCAGAATTAGATTTGACTGATGTGCATGTATATGGGAAATGAGAAGATGACTTAATGCTGACTGTCTTATAGGTAGGTGCATTGTGCAATGAGAATCATGCAGCTAAATTTTTGATGTTCATTGTACCATGGTAGATGAATAATAAAATACACGATTGTTTTATGACTGAAAGCTGAATTTCATATACTGTACTGTAGATAGATTTACTGTGCTATAAAAAATTATGCAGCTAAATATTTAAAGCTCATTGTACTATGATAGACAAATACAGTGAACCCTCGTTTATCGCGGTAGATAGGTTCCAGGCCCGGCCGCGATAGGTGAAAATCCGCGAAGTAGTGACACCATATTTACCTATTTATTCAACATGTATATTCAGACTTTTAAAACCTTCCCTTGTACGTAGTACTGTTAACAAACTACCCTTTAATGTACAGAACACTTAATGCATGTACTACAGTACCCTAAACTAAAACAGGCACAAATATTAAAGGCGATTTTATATCATGCGTTTCCTAAACACGCTAAAAAGCACGATAAAAAATGGCAATCAATGTTTTGTTTACGTTTATCTCCGATCATAATGAAGAAACAAACTGGAGGTAGAGCTTTGCTTATTACCCAGACATATTTCCCATACTTTTCCCTTAGAACTACATCACATCTTCCTACTTTAGAGATATATATATATATATATATATATATATATATATATATATATATATATATATATATATATATATATATATATGTGTGTGTATATATATATATATATATATATATATATATATATATATATATATATATATATATATATATATATATATATATATATATATATATATATATATATATATATATATATATATATATATATATATGTGTGTGTATATATATATATATATATATATATATATATATATATATATATATATATATATATATATATATTTATTTATATGTATACACATATACATACCTACATATATACATACATACATATATACTTAAATACATGCATACATATATATATATATATATATATATATATATATATATATATATATATATATATATATATATATATATTACTGTATATATATGGGTTATGGAAAAAATCCGCGAAGTGGTGAATCCGCGATGGTCGAACCGCGAAGTAGCGAGGGTTCACTGTATTAAATCATCAATAATTGTGTTTCGTTTCGACAGAATTGTGAATGGAAACTTTGCCATCCCCGCCAATGACGGAAAGTACGAATGTTTTCACGAGCTGATACGTGGTATGTTGAAGGTAGACCCAAACCAAAGGTTACGTGTCGCTGATGTTTTAGAGCGGTTATGCGCCATTGGAGAAACCAAAGGATTTTCGTTGAAAGCGCCATTAAAGATCACCTATAAGAAGATTGATCTTTCTTCACCTGGTAGGATAATATTATAATAGTATTTTGGAGGTACTGAGAAAAAGGATAATTTTCTGTGAATATTTTAATAACTCCAACAGAGATACTACTGCTAGAGTTATTAGGTCCTTTGACTGGCCAGACAGTACTACATTGGATCCATCTCTCTGGTTATGGCTCATTTTTTCTTTGCCTACACATACACCTTATAGTCTGGCCTATTCTTTCCACATTCTCCTCTGTCCTCATACACCTGACAACACTGAGATTACCAAACAATTCTGCTTCACACAAGAGGTTTACTACTGCAATACATTTTTGGCTTCCAGATCCTCATTCATACGATAGTTTATGATCTTATACTCGTACATCTGATTATATAGTACCAATGTTAATGAATGCATACAACACTTGCAGAAAATAACGGCAGAGTTGCTGAAAGAAAACCAGTTCCTGACCAACCCCCATCGCGACCACCACCGCCTAGATCACCCGTACCTCAACGACCTCCGCCCCCAGGAGCCCAGCCGGCCCCTGGTGAGTACGGTATATGACAATAAACTAATGCACCCATTTCTAGTCCACTGCAGGACAAAGGCCTCAGACATATCCTTATTCATGTCAGGGTTTTGGCCAAATTTCATCACCGCGCTGGCTAATGCGGATTGATGATGCTGGGAAACTTTTGTCTGATCGCTCACAGAAAACGAGCCAAATCATTACCCTTTTTTGTATTATTAATGAAAAGATAAGTGCATTGATGTGCTTACGGGAAGTTGGTGAACAGCTGGTTAGTCTTGTTTAAGTTGCAGACAATGTGGAAGTTATTTGTTGTTGGTTCAGAAGTTAAAGATTGAATGTGGCATTGACTGTTTTGTTTATTCTGAGTCGATTTGGAGCTGCCAACCCACAGTTTAGAAGATGTTGTTGTTTACTGAAAGGTTCTACATCCTTTCACTTACATGGTAATAAGTATTGGGTGTAGCTTCGTCTCACCCCTACTTATTGGTACTTAAATACAGTTTTTTTAGTTCATTGAAGAAACAAGTAGTATTTGCTGTTTGCATTTATATAGTAGTCCATGGTGATGGGAACATCTAGGGAAAAGGCAACTCTAGAATTCATTTTTCTCTATAGTCAAATCAGTATATATCTTACCTCCCTATTTTACAGTCTATAAATGGAAGATTATTTTAATGTTGTTACTGTTCTTGGTATATTTTTTATTGTTCATTATTTCTCTTGTATCCTATTTCCTTATTTCCTTTCCTCACTTAGCTATTTTTCCTGTTGAGGCCCTTAGCTTACAGCATCCTGCTTTTCCAACTAGGGTTGTAGCGTAGCAAGATATTGATATTGATATCTTTAATGACCTTTGTTAAAATAAAAATGTGTGATAAGCATTAGTGGTACAGCCCAAGTCCATTAAGCATGAAGCTTTTATATGGACCAGTTTTGGTTAAAATAAAAACAAAGACATGCAAGTGTGCGCTGAGCCTGGACAGTGCGACAGTACGGTCCTCCTAGGTCATGAAGGCGTCTTGTGTTAATATTATGTGACAGTGGATATTAATGATGATGATAATTTTCTAAGTGCAAGTATTTTTTTTTTGTTTATAGGTGCAGGTGGTCATGGTCCTCCAGGGCACCCTCAGCACCAACACCACCAGCATCCTCAACATTCCGCAGCCGCCCCGGCTGGTGGGGGACTATTCTCCTCAATTAAAGGCTACTCCGGAAGCCTTTTCAAAAACATCAAGGATACATCCAGTAAAGTGATGCAGACCGTTAGCCAGTAAGTAGTTGGGAGTCTATAATCTCTTTCTGTTTTAGTGTAAAAGTAATAACTGGGTTTAGGAGTAGAGAAGGTCCTCAACATGCAAACGTTTGGAGATACAAACACAAATCCAACTGAAAATAACAGATAAGATAAAGAAATACTGTAATGAAAATATTTTGTAAATTAATACAGTAGCAAAACAACATTTGTAATAGCCTGATATCTATTTCATATAAAACCTGACTTTTTCAATATTAAACTTACCCGATAATCATGTAGCTGTCAACTCCGTTGCCCGACAGAATTCTACGGAAGGGATACGCCAGCGATCGCTATACAAGAGGGGGGTGTACTCACAAGCGCCACCTGTGGCCAGGTACTGCAGTACTTCTTGTTGACACCACTTCAATTTTTCCTCTGTCGTGCTTCCGGCAAGACGTTCATGGATACGCTTATAATTTTGGAGTCTTGTTCACGGTTTTTGGTGAAGTATTGCTCTAAGATTTCAGCTTTCGCTATTCAGGAAGTTTTATTATTAGCTTAGCTAGCTTTTGGAATTAATTTGATTAATTATGGTGACGAAGAGAGTATGAACTCTCTTTCACCTTTAAATGGCCGACCCTTCCCTTAGACGGAAGTGTTGGTGTCTAAGAGAGTATAGACTCTCTTTCTTAATTTTGCTTAACAAAAGTTATAGATTTATTTTATATCTCTCCGCCTTTTTAGGCCTCTTCGATTAACTTCCTTTTTTTATAAAATTATTAAAATTAATTTTTATATTTGTTTATATTCGACCTTTCCTAATAGTATTATTATTATTATTATTACTTATTATTACTTACTAAGCTACAACCCTAGTTGGAAAAGCAGTATGCTATAAGCCCAGGGGCTCCAACAGGGAAAATAGCTCAGTGCGGAAAGGAAAAAAAGGAAAATAAAATATTCTAAGAAGAGTAACAACAATAAATATCTCCTATATAAACTATAAAAACTTCAACAAAACAAGAGGAAGAGAAATAAGATAGGAGAGTGTGCTCGAGTGTACCCTCAAGCAAGAGAACTCTAACCCAAGACAGTGAAAGGCCATGGTACAGAGGCTATGGCACTACCCAAGACTAGAGAACAATGGTTTGATTTTGGAGTGTCCTTCTCCTAGAAGAGCTGCTTACCATAGCTAAAGAGTCTCTTCTACCCTTACCAAGAGGAAAGTGGCACTGAACAATTACAGTGCAGTAACCCCTTGGGTGATGAAGAATTGTTTGGTAATCTGTGTTGTCAGGTGTATGTGGATAGAGGAGAATATGTAAAGAATATGCCAGACTATTCAGTGTGTATGTAGGCAAAGGGAAAATGAACCGTAACCAGAGAGGAGGATCCAATGTAGTACTGTCTGGCCAGTCAAAAGACCCCATAACTCTCTAGCGGTAGTATCTCAACGGGTGGCTGGTGCCCTGGCCAACCTACTAACCTACTAGGCGGTCTTTTCTTGTACCGAAGTTAATTAACATTGAGCCCGTCATTTCGGTTTTACCTGTTAACATATTATGCTATTTTAATGTTTTTGAAAGAATTTCTTTGATAGTCTCGTACTGTTTCAAAGTTGAACTAACGTTTTGTTTTGTCTCTGCAGTTGTTGACGTTCAGAACGTTCAACTTGCGCTCTATCGTTACGATAGAGAGAGAATTTTCACGGTGTCACGTTGCAGTAAGAGTAAACCGTTTATAACGTTTTGTTCATTTTTTCTTAGCTTAATGGTTTTAATTCTAATAAAGGAACTTTTTATTTGGGAAATCTTTCAGTTTTTTTCCTTTAACAATAATATGTTTTAACGAGTATATATGATTGGGCTCTTCTCTCAGGTTCTAAGTCAAGAGAGAGAGAGAGAGAGAGAGATAGAGACGGAGGGAGAGAGAGCTGGATAAACGTTTCGTTCAAGCGAGTAACGTTGTTATCGTTTTTGCTCTTCTCCCTAGTCTCTTTAGGGGAAGAAGGTAAACGTTTCTAGAGTTTATTCTTGTTCTCAAGCTTTATGCGGTGAGAGATTTTAAACGTAGTTTATTTGATCTAGTGTTTAGTCTCTTTCCAGCCACTGAATTATTTATCTTTCATTAGATTTTTCTGTTACATTGTAATTCTGTTTTCGCAATTACTAACTTTTAAGGAAGGATAGAATTGCGTGTTTCAGGTACAAACCACTTAAAGTTTCGAGTTCAGTGAAATAAGTGCAAACAGAAATTCAAAAGTGATAAGTGATTAGCGCAAAGTGTGTCAGTGTTGTGCGTGAGGGTACTTCTGTGCGTGCCAGTCGTCCTCCCAGTCCGGGACCTCTTGCAAGCTCCCAAGCCCAGGGGAGAAGCAATGTCGAAGGGCAAAAGGGTTCGGCAGGCCTTGATCGGCGCACAGAAGTATCCTCGGTGGTTGCGGGCGTGTCTTACAGAGACCGTCACTCCCACCCGCAGACGATTGAGCCCTTATTTTACTCGTCTGCAGAAGAAATTTCGGGGAGAAAACGCTGGACTCAGGTCTCAAGACCTCTTAAACGTAAAGTCCAGACCTCTAGAGTTCAACAACCCGGATGCAGTCATTGGGTTAGCTCTGACTCCTCAGTCATCAGGTGACTGCACACCTCCTAAGAGAGGTAAGGTGATGCCGCAACAGACCTCATCTTCTGTTAAGGCTTTGCCTCAGCAGACCTTAACGTCTGCCGACCCCAAGATGACTTTGCTGCAGTCCATGCAGTCACAGCTTGCGGTCTTAATGCGTGAGTGTCAGGCTGAGAAGGTTACACCTCCTCCTGCGATCGCTCCGCCTCACCGCAGTCCAGTCTGCCAGGCGTACGATGTTGAGGTTCCTCAGGATACCTTACCGCGTACTGAGTTGCCAGTTACCAGCGGTGTGCAGCAACCTCCGCCTTCCTTTAGGCAACCTCAGCAATGGGAGCAGGAATCTTATGCCTTACTTCCTCCGCTTCCGCTTGCGGTTCCACCAGCGAGGCAACAATCTCTTGAGGTACGACAACCTCTTCCATCAATGAGGCAGCCACCTCAGCACTCGCTGCAGCGACCTAAGGCGAGAGCCTCAACTCCTTAGGCTAGCACCTCAGGAACCTCAACTCGCGAGACAAGAACTGCGTTCTGCGCAGCCGCTACCTCAACTCTCGCAGCTCACACCTCAGGAACCTTAACTCGTTCCTCAGGAACCTGCTACTGCGCATCCGCAACCCTTACAGCAAGCGCAACTCTTGAGGCAGCAACCTCATGCTATGAGTCAGCCACCTCAACGCATGCATCTGCCACTTTCTCCTCAACTTGAGCCTCTTCCCATTCAACTTGGAAATAACAATGACAATAATAACACCTCATTACTTTCATAACTTGCATTTGTAATCATATACATGTATGCCTACCCAAACATTATGATAATGGAGGTTATTTGTATTACTTATATAAAAATATATATGTATTCCTTGCAATATATTTTTAACAAAATCGCTAATATGGCAAAATATCTTCAAAACAAAAATGAATCATGAGTTATGAATGTAAGGTAAATATTATGTTGATATTAAAACCCCATGCAAGCATGCATGAAGTAATGCAGTGTTGCCAACAGGGCGAGTTTCCCTTTCCTGAGGTGAAGTAGATTATAGTACATTTAGTGCAGCTTAATTTTACGATTATCATGCCGGCTATCAAATTCATCAACAAAACAGTCTAAATCAATTCCCTCGGCACGTGCACTTTCAATGGACAGTAATGCGATATTACTCACTCTAGCACTGGTCATGGAATTTCTGAGAAATGTTACACGCCATGCAACACGCTCTGCTTACCTTACAGCATGCTCTACATACAGCATGCTCTGCATACAGCATGCTCTGCATACAACATGCTCTGCATACCTTACCGCATGCTTCTCAGTCACACATCTTTCGTTGTTGCCAACTCACTAGACTGTCAAGCAGTTTCATAACGTTGCCTTCTAGTCTGCTGCTTTTGCACCAGTGAAACCCTCACTGAGAGAACTTAGCTTTTCTCGGATATGGTCCCTGTAGATGAGAAAGTGCTTTTCTCCCTCCTTCTGATATTCCCTTGAGGACTCTGTCATTTGGAGAGGAGCCTTTAGCTGCGTAGCCTCCTATGGACTTTTATTTAAGCATAACATGCTTCCAGGGAAGGTAATGGTTCCACTTCAGTCGCTAACCCCGTCTGTTACCACACCTGCTCCCATAGACCTTGAGCTGTGTTGCAAGACATGCAGTCCAAGCTTAGTCCTTGTTAGAGGATTTTTTTGTTTACGGAGTCAGTGTGTCACTGGGAAGACGTTCAACAACCAGCAGAAGTGACTTGTTGTGACGCAGTGCGGCAACCTCAGCAACCCGATAAGGAGTTGTCTGTACGACCCAGACAGTCTAGACAGCTTCGGGTTGTCACTGTACTTCCTCGCTTCCCCATGGTTGACAGTTCACAGACTGTGCAGCAGTACCATGATCTTGTGTCCGGCTCCGTCAGACGACTGGCTTTTAAGAGCTCCCACAAGTCGTCGCTGTCTGGAGATTCTCAGATGGACTATGGATCTGACCAAGGAACTGGGCCTCCTGGTCAATTTTGAGGAGTCTCAGCTCGTCCCATCCCAGACCATTGTCTCCTTGGGTATGGATCTTCAGAGTCGAGATTTTCGGGCTTTTCCGTCGGCCCCAAGGATCTTCCAAGCCCTAGAATGTATCCAGAGCATGCTGAGAAGGAACCGATGCTCAGTCAGGTAGTGGATGAGTCTAACAGGGACACTTTCATCGCTGGCCCTGTTCATCGTGTTAGGGAGACTCCACCTCCCCCCCTTCAGTATCATCTAGCTGCTCACTGGATAAAGGACATGACGCTAGAGACGGTCTCAGTTCCTGTTTCCGAAGAGAGGAGGTCTTCTCTCGCGTGGTGTAAGAACAGCTTTCTTCTCAAGGAAGTCTACCTTTGGCTGTTCAGAAACCCGACCGCCGTCTCCTCTCGGACGCATCAGACACGGGCTGGGGTGCGACTTTGGACGGACAGGAATGCTCGGGAACATGGAATCAGGAACAAAGGACACTTCACATCAATTGCAAGGAGTTGTTGGCGGTTCTTCTGGCCTTGATAAACTTCAAGTCCCTCCAGCTTAATAAAGTGGTGGAGGTGGACTCTGACAACACCACAGCCCTGGCTTACATCTTCAAGCAGGGAGGGACTCTTTCGTGAAGTTGTTCTAGATCGCAAGGGACCTCCTCATCTGGTCTAAAGATCGAAAGCTCACGCTGGTAACGAGGTTCATTCAGGGCGGTATGAATGTCATGGCAGATCACCTCAGCCGGAAGGGTCAGGTCATCCCCACAGAGTGGACCCTTCACAAGAATGTTTGCAGCAGACTTTGGGCCCTGTGGGGTCAGCCAACCATAGATCTGTTCGCTACCTCGATAACCTAGAGACTCCTGTTGTATTGTTCTCCGATTCCAGACCCAGCAGCAGTTCACGTGGATGCTTTTCTGCTGGATTGGTTCCATCTCGACCTGTATGCATTCCCGCCGTTCAAGATTGTCAACAGGGTACTTCAGAAGTTCTCCTCTCGCAAAGGGACACGGCTGACGTTGGTTGGCTCCGCTCTGGCCCGCGAGAGAATGGTTCTTAGAGGTACTGCAATGGCTGGTCGACATTCCCAGGACTCTTCCTCTAGGAGTGAACCTTCTACGTCTACCTCACGTAAAGAAGGTACACCCAAACCTCCACGCTCTTCGTCTGACTGCCTTCAGACTTTCGAAAGACTCTCAAGAGCTAGGGGCTTTTCGAAGGAGGCAGCCAGAGCGATTGCCAAAGCAAGGAGAACATCCACTCTCAGAATCTATCAGTCTCAAGGGGAAGTCTTCCGTAGCTGGTACAAGACCAATGCAGTTTCCTCAACCAGTACCACTGTAACCCAGATTGCTGACTTCCTGTTATATCTAAGGAAAGTAAGATCCCTTTCAGCTCCTACGATCAAGGGTTACAGAAGTATGTTGGCAGCGGTTTTCCGCCACAGAGGCTTGGATCTTTCCACCAACAAAGATCTACAGGACCTCCCTAGGTCTTTTGAGACCTCAAAGGAACGTCGGTTGTCCACTCCAGGCTGGAATCTAGACGTGGTCCTAAGGTTCCTTATGTCATCAAGATTTGAACCTCTCCAATCAGCCTCTTTTTAGGACCTCACATTAAAAACTCTTTTCCTCGTGTGCTTGACAACAGCTAAAAGAGTAAGTGAGATCCATGCCTTCAGCAGGATCATTGTTTTCACATCTGAAACGGCTACATGTTCCTTGCAGCTCGGTTTTTGCTAAACGAGCTTCCTTCACGTCCTTGGCCTAAGTCGTTCGAGATCCCAAGCCTGTCCAACTTGGTGGGGAATGAACTGGAGAGAGTACTTTGCCCAGTTAGAGCTCTTAGGTACTATCTAAAAAGGTCTTAACCTTTACGAGGACAATCAGAAGCCTTATGGTGTGCTATCAAGAAACCTTCTTTTCCTAGTTCTAAGAACTCAGTTTCTTACTATTCAGGCTTCTGATTAGGGAAGCACATTCTCATCTGAAGGAAGAAGACCTTGCTTTGCTGAAGGTAAGGACACATGAAGTGGGAGCTGTGGCTACTTCAGTGGCCTTCAAACAGAGCCATTCTCTGCAGAGTGTTATGGATGCAACCTATTGGAGAAGCAAGTCAGTGTTCGCATCATTCTATCTCAAAGGTGTCCAGTCTCTTTACGAGTACTGCTACACCCTGGGACCATTCGTAGCAACGAATGCAGTAGTAGGCGAGGGCTCAGCCACTACATTCCCATAATCCCATAACCTTTTAACCTTTCTCTTGAATACTTTTTATGGGTTGTACGGTTGGCTAAGAAGCCTTCCACATCCTTGTTGATTTGGCGGGTGGTCAATTCTTTCTTGAGAAGCGCCGAGGTTAAAGGTTGTGATGAGGTCCTTTAGTATGGGTTGCAGCCCTTGATACTTCAGCACCTAAGAGTTGTTCAGCCTCCTAAGAGGAACGCTGCGCTCAGTAAGGAAGACGAACTTATTTAAGGCAGAGTAATGGCTCAAGTCGACTTCCTTACCAGGTACTTGTAATTTCATTGTTATTTTGAATAACTGATAATATGAAATACGGGATACTTAGCTTCTTGATATACATGTACACTGGTTTTCACCCACCTCCCTGGGTGTGAATCAGCTACATGATTATCGGGTAAGTTTAGTATTGAAAAATGTTATTTTCATTAGTAAAATAAATTTTTGAATATACTTACCCGATAATCATGATTTAATTGACCCACCCTTCCTCCCCATAGAACCAGTGGACCGAGGAAAAATTGAAGTGGTGTCAACAAGAAGTACTGCAGTACCTGGCCACAGGTGGCGCTTGTGAGTACACCCCCCTCTTGTATAGCGATCGCTGGCGTATCCCTTCCGTAGAATTCTGTCGGGCAACGGAGTTGACAGCTACATGATTATCGGGTAAGTATATTCAAAAATTTATTTTACTAATGAAAATAACATATTTGTTGACTTTTGTAGCTGGAAATTATAGGCATGGAATTCAAGTTAGGCCTTCCCTAGGCCTAAATTTAACAAAATTGCACTTACAAACAATTTGACTTGCAAACAGCTTCTTGGAACCAATTAAGTTTGTAAGTTGGGGACTTTCTGTACTGTATAGTACTTCAGCCTTAGAACTTACGATGAAGCATGTCAGTGTAGGGATAGATGTTTCTTATCCCTTTTACCCCCAAAGGACTACTGGTACATTTCACAAAACCCATCCCTTTACCCCCATGGACGTACCGGTAGATCCTTGCAAAAAATGCTATAAAACTTTTTTTTTTTCATATTTTAGGTAATTTTTTGAAAAAATTCAGGCATTTTCCAAGAGAATGAGACCAACCTGACCTCTCTATGACAAAAGTTAAGGCTGTTAGAGCAATTTAAAAAAAATATACTGCAAAATGTGCTGGGAAAAAAATAACCCCCTGGGGGTTAAGGGTTGGAAATTTCCAAATAGCCTGGGGGTAAAAGGGTTATGTAGTGTAAGTGTTGAAAATGACACAGTTTTGTTAAGTGATGAAAAAATTGCTATGGCTTCTGATGAAAAGAAAGAAAAAAGTTTCACATTGTTATGAGAAACGTCCCTCAAACTGCCTTTAGAACTGAAGAGAGCTTTTGAGGTTTATTTGTAAAAGTGGATCTAAATAAATGAAACTAAATTTCTATTGGGTTCATAATATCCAGTCAGTGAGATCGGTGGTAATGTTTTCCAAATTCTAAGGGGTTATTTGGGACTTTATGTGGAAAATTCAATTGGTAGTATGAGCAATACATATTTTGCCTTTTATTAAGTTTTTTGTGTAATGCAAAGTGTTTTTTTCTTGACAATTTCATCTTCACCAAGATGGGCTTTTTATATAGCATATATTATTAATTGCTGGTTCAATTTTAGCAATACCAAAAAATGAAAGTATTTTGATATTTTGGCCTTTTTCTGTAAATACAGATCATATGTTAGTGTACTGAATATACAGTAAATTAATTATGTATGTATTATTTCACAGGATTACTGTACGTTATTATTTTAGTCATATTTTTGTAGCAAATACACAGAGTAATCTCAAAATTTGATTACATCTACTTAAACATCTATGTGGAAACTACAAGTACAATAAAACTATATAATATAGATGTGGAAAAAATAGTAGAAAATATTGGGAGAGATGATCGTACTACAAAATTCACCAAGCTATATGACTTTTTATATAACTCAGATCTTTTGGTGATTGGATGTTGTGACTTAATTATTATGAAATTAACTTCCTGAATAATTCTTTTTCAGGTCAATGACTCGCACAGACGTTGATCTATCGTACATAACTTCTCGCGTTATTGCGATGTCATATCCAGCTGAAGGTCTAGAATCAGCATATAGAAACCATGTCGAAGATGTTAAAGGTATGTTAATGACGAAAGGAGCATCGTCACAAAATCTAATACCATTAGTTACCTCTGCCAACGAAGTTGGAAGGAGGTTATGTTTTACCCCCTATTTGTGTGTGTTTGTGAAGAGCTTCCTCGGCCACAATTTTAATCATAGATTAATGAAACTTGCAGGGATTAATTGATTTATAAAACGCTGGAAATTGTTAAATTTTGGAAGGTTAAGGTTAATGGTTAAGGTCAAATTCATGGTTGAGAAAAAGGTCAATAAATAAGCTGCGGAGGAGGAGGTCTACGCTCTGCAGTACTGAGTCTCGCTCTAGTTTAATTGTTGTGTTCCTACAGAATATACAAATTTTCTATTTACAATGAGGGTAAATTTGCCTCTAGCATTGAAAGTAGTCCTTCAAAAATTTACAAAACTGTCTTTGTGATTGGGCCAGAGAAGGTTATTTGTATTTATGATTATAGTGCTTCAATTTTTATTAATTTTATAAATTATAACATGATTTATAAAGGTTTTCATATTCAGAAAGGTAAGGGTTTCACAATAAAAAGTTCGTAAATAGCCTTTGAGGTTTGTCTTGCTAGACTGGACCTGCACTCCTGTCCAGTGAAAAATGCCCACGCGCTACTGATGTGCCTGCTCATTGCAAGAGGACTATATGGTTATGGTTTTTGGTACTTATGTACCAAATTTGGTACATTATGGGGGTATCACGTGCAGTTGGTACAACTAATTTTGAAAAAGCCAAAATTTTGTACTTTTTACTTTCTTTGATTTTTTACCTAATATAAATCTATTAAATCTGATAAGGATTCACCGGTTTGTGCCAGTCGCGGTCAAACCTGCGCTCCACTCCTCTGCGTGTATGGCCGGCTTTACCGACTGGTACATTAGAACTGCTAAGGAAAACTTGGAGTTACCCCAGAGTTTGGTGCATGACAGGCTAGACTAGAATCGCTACCTTTTCCTGAAGAGGTGTTACCTATATTAAATTGCATGAACATAAGTTTAATAAAAAGCTCATGAACCACACTACCATCAATCCCTGAAAACTTGGTGATAGTCTGAGTTGCATCAAGATCATCATCCCCACTAGCTATCCCTAAATCAAGTGAACTCCTTGTTTAACTTTAGTGGAACATTGTGAACAGGAATTGAAATTGAAATATATTTTTTAATATATACTCAAAAAATTTATGAGGTTCACTAAACATTTTTAGCAATTTTACTCATGTCTTTTTGTTAACCATTAACTATAAACAGTGTTGACTTTATCTCAGATGCATTACCGGTTTGGTGAGATTTATAAAGGCGAAAATACATGCTAATATTTTTACCCAACGGAATTTGTAATTGTTCGCACATCATGTCTAGGATTTCACTCCAGTTGGAGGCCAGATTCATTATTTAGCAACATCTATGTAGTAAGGTTCTTGAAAGTGAGGTACAAAGAAGGAATTTGTGTTTTGAATTTTGTCATGCATAGAAAATCAAGTTAAGTGATTTGTTAAACTTTCAGTTATTGTATCAAGAGGCTTATTTTTTCAAGAAACATCACCGCAACTTTAACATTGTTAATCTTATTTTTATTTTTTACAGGTGTATTTGAAACCAGGCATCCTGGACACTATTTAATATATAACGTATCAGGACGTCAGTATCATTCGGCAAAGTTCAGTGCAAGAATAATTGAGGGGAATTGGTCTAGTAAAAAGTCGCCTACACTTGGAGCTCTCTACAACTTATCTTGCAGCATATACGATTATCTCCAGAAAGACCCAAAGAATGTTGTTGTGATTCATTGCATGGTGAGTACTGAACTATGTTCGAACTTGAAAGTCTTACTGCATGATTAGAGGTTTGTTGTTTCATGTCTGTGGTGTACAAGAATACATGGATTTCATATTTTAAGTATTTTTTAAAAATTAAAAAAGATGGATAACGGGGGAGGGTGGGCTGTGGCACCCTAGCAGTACCAGCTGAACTCGGTTGAGTCCCTTGTCAGGTTGGGAGGAATGGAGAGAGTAGAGGTCCCCTTTTTGTTTTGTTTCATTTGTTGATGTCGGCTACCCCCCAAAATTTGGGGAAGTCCCTTGGTGTATGTATGTATGTAAGAAAGATGGGAGTTGTTCCTCAGTTTATGGTAGTTTTGATTTCCTTTCACAAGATCGGGAGTATTAAATGTAACAGGTGTGTTTATCCAATGTGAGGTTTCATAGAACCCTATTTCAAAGTGACATCCGTAAATGGGATATTTTCATTTCGCTCTTTTTTCCACAGGATGGAAAAGCTTCAACAGCGATGCTTGTGTGCTCGTTCCTCTTGATATGCCACGCGTTTAATCGTCCTGAGCAAGCTCTTAATATGTTTGCAATCAAAAGGTCGCCGCCTAATCTGCAAGCTTCACAATTTAAGTAAGGATAAGTATATTTACTTTTCTTTTGGGATACATTTGGTGAATATCAAGTAATACTAGAAGTTTATTCTTATGGGTAATTGAAGTCCTTAATGGGCCAAATTTTGAGTTTGTGGTGAAGATTGAATGTACCTTGCAATCCTTGAATAGTTCTCATTTTTTTTAATTTCTTTATAGAATAGACATTGTTTAGTCCAAAGAAAAACTATATAGATAATCAGCAATTTTTTCTATGTAAATTATTAATAGCTTTTAATTTGCTTCCGACAGATACTTGGAATATATTCGTGATTTGGTGTCGTCTCCACCCGTTACACCCCATTTTAAACCGGTTACTCTTACTTCTGTCATCATATCGCCAATTCCTCTCTTTACTCAAAGGAGGTAAGATTTTGTTTAAATAGCTCACTGGGTAAATAAAATGAATTATTTAGCAATTACAACAAAATTACTAGATATCTTTATATCATGGGATTCTTGGGGTAGGTAAGTTTAATATTTTTTCAGACTTTAATAATTTATTGAAAGAAATAGCCCTTTTTGAGCCCCCCCCCCAAAAAAAAAGTAAATTACTGGAATACTGTTGATTCTCGTGCAGCTTGCGATCTCGCATATTGTGCAACCCTCAGATTTTCACCTACAAAAAAGGATTTTATTAATTACAGTGTCTTGTGTATCATACAAGTTTCTTTTTTGAAACCAAATTATAGGAAATAATCTCTTTTCCTCCTCTTTTTTTTATCCCTACTTGGAAAAGCAAGATGCTGTAAGCCCAAGGGCTCTAACAGGGAAAAATAGCCCAATGAGGAAAGGAAATAAGGAAATAAACTACATGAGAAGTAAAGAATAATTAATGAAGAATATTTCAAGATCAGTAAAAAAGTTAAAATATATCTCATATATAAACTATGAAGAGAGAGACTCATGTCGACCTGTTAAACAAAAAAGCATTTGTTTAAGTTTTAATTTCTGAAGTTCCACTGATTCAACTACCCGATTAGGAAGATCATTCCACAATCTGATCGCCGGTGGAATAAAACTTCTCTCTGGTTACGGCTCATTTTCTTTTTGCCTACACATACACTGAATAGTCTGGCCTATTTTTTACATATTCTCCTATGTCCTCATACACCTGACAACACTGTCTCGCTCAAGGGGTTAATTACGGCACTGTAATTGTTTAGTGGTTAATTTCCTCTTGGTTAGGGTAGAAGAGACTCTCTAGCTATGGTAAGCAGCTCTTCTAGGAGGACATTCCAAAATCAAACTATTGTTCTCTAGTCTTGGGTAGTGCTATAGCCTCTGTTCCATGGTCTCTCACTGTCTTGGGGTAGAGTTGTCTTACTTGAGGGTACACTCGGGCACACTATTCTATCTTGTTTCTCTTCCTCTTGCTATTTTGAATTTTTATACTCTTGTTATTTTCAAAATGATAATTTATATATGAAAGATTTATTTGAATGTTGTTATTGTTCTTAAACTTCTCTTGCAGTTTTTCTTATTTCCTTTCCTCACTGGCTATTTTTCCTGTTGAAGCCGTAGGGCTTATAGCATCTTGCTTTTCCAACTAGGGTTATAGCTTAGCAAGTAATAATTCTACTACTACTACTAATAATAATAATAATAATCATAATAATCATAATCATAATGATGATGATGGGATGAAGATGTTTGAGACAGGATCATTATAATCGCGATTGTGAAAATAGTCGGGATGATTTCATTACTTTTGTATTTGGGTACCCCAAATACTGGAAGTTTTGACTAGGCCACCTCCATTCTGCATTGTGTACGTATATAAGGGCCAATCATAAGAGAAACTGACTACAGTATAGTAGACTGTTAAATACCATCCTGAAGGCTAAACTGACTACAGTATAGTGGACAATTAAATACCATCCTGAAGGCTGGTCAGAGTTACTTTCACTCTACCTATTAAGGGGTCAGCGGTTTTTTGAGTGTACTCACTGAGTTACACAAAAAGAAAGTGCCTTACAATATATGGATAAACACTTAAAAGTAAGATTACCTAAAGAACTACAGTATGTCAATGCTTCTCTTTTTCTTTCCAGAGATGGTATACGGCCATATATAGAGGTGTGGCAAGGTGATCATAGAGTTCTCTCGAGTCTGCAGGAATTTGATCACATGAAAATCTATATGCCTCCAGATCACAAGGTAACATTACGAATTCTCTCTTGAGTAATTATGAAATTGAATTTGAGTTACAATGTAGTACAGTACTGTATAATTGTTTTTATATTATTTTTTTTTTTTACTGATACATCCATTATATTATTGATGAAAGTACGGTTTTAAAGTTGTATTTTAAAAAATTTATTTTGTTCCTTGTTACTTAGCAAAGTATTCGTGCTCATAAACAATATACAGGTAGTTGTCGAATTATGACCGAGATAGGGACAGAGATGTGTCATGACATGATCTGGATTTACTGTATATCGATCTTAAAGAGTTAAGTTTCTGTTTTATATTTGTTATGCTGTGCCATAATATTGTAATCATCAGTCATATTTTATCAATATTTGCTTATTGTATATTGTTATTCCATTTTCTTGGTTCATAGGATGGCATATGCTTTATTAAAGCATTTTTTGTATTCTCTTTTCAATTTTGGAATCATTTTAACAGTCAACAATTTCTGAATTTTTTGTTTACCTTTGGCTGTGATCAGGTGATCTCAAGGTCCCGCTACCGTATCGAGAAAATGCACATATGCGAATAACAAGGCATATTGTTTCTATAACTTCTTAATTTATTAAAAATATCTTCATGATGAATAATATTACATCAACACCAATATGTTATGGGATATCATAGTTTTCATACATTTCGTTTATGGTGATTATTATTAGTTATTTCTTTCTCTCTCTCTCTGTATGGGATTTCTCTTTATGTATTATTAGGTATACTTGGTATCGCGTTACTCGATGTTTCGATGATAGAAATAATAAGATTACTCGGTATCATAATCAATAGGAAATCACTCTTCGCCACTCGCCTTCCGCTCGAAATACGTTACCAGACGTGTGTGCTGTGATATAAACTCAAATATGTATAACCATTCTCTTTTTCTTGCTAAAAAAAAAAGAATACTAATTTACCCAGCAAAAGTATTTTATTTCTATAATGTAAAATAGAATAAAATAATTTAAGAAAAATTTTGTCTTATTAGTGTTCTTTCATTAGATGAATAATGATCTATTATCAGAGATGAAACAAAGAAAATGAAAGACGCGTAAAACATGATATTCTGTCCTAGTTGTAGAATTAAATTTACGTAAATTTACGCTACGTAGTACTACTAACAGATGCAGACCCATGAAATATTTTGTAATGTTACTCGATATTTTTATTATGGGTATACTAACATTAATCGATAGTCTATTGCAAGGAATTCACTTGATTTGCGCGCTCGTTGTCTGCGGCTTCGCTAGAACTATGATGTCGCCAGACGTATACGCTATGAACTCGACATATATTAAAATTTTTCTTAATATATTTTTTTCATTTAAAGTGGATACTGTAAATTATGAATAAGAGAAATTACTAACTTATCAAGATAAATTAATTAATTTTTATACTAGAAAATAGACTATTTCTAAGGAGATAGTTGTCCTATTAGTGTACTATTTCTGACAGACTTGCAACATCATCAGAGTGAAAAAGCGGTCGTAAGGTTGACATTTTGCATTGTGTTTCCAGACTATGAGCAAATACTCTATGCATAAAAGAGACAGTTGAAAGCGACTTACGCACAGCATTACAAATTACGAGAAACAAAGTTAAAGGCTTACTGTATTTTTTTATATGTTAACCCTTTTACCCCCAAAGGACATACTGGTACGTTTCACAAAAGCCATCCCTTTACCCCCAAGGACGTACCTGTACGTCCTTGCAAAAAATGCTATAAAATTTTTTTCTTTTATATTTTTGATAAATTTTTTAGAAAATTCAGGCATTTTCCAAGAGAATGAGACCAACCTGACCTCTCTATGACAAAAATTAAGGCTGTTAGAGCAATTTAAAAAAAATATACTGCAAAATGTGCTGGGAAAAAAATAACCCTCTGGGGGTTAAGGGTTGGAAATTTTCAAATACCCTGGAGGTAAAAGGGTTAAAGCAAAAATTGTTTTATTTTGACTTGATTATTTTATCTTATTTTCTTTTCAGATTATGATGCCCGTTAACGTCCATCTCGTCGGTGATGTCTGTGTTTATGTATATCACGCTCGCAGAATGATGGGGAAGGTCATGGGAATAAAAGTAGCTCAAGTACAGTTTCATACAGGTTTCATTCCTGAAGAGGACACATCAATACGATACAACCTGTAAGTTTACAGCTTGGAGTTATTGATTTTTTAACTGGAGATTTAAATTGCATTGTTCAGATAGATGAAAACGGAAAGTATTTTTTCCCAATACTATTTTATAGTCTCCGGCACTTCATGTGTCATTTTTTTAAATCAAGGTACTTTTTATTATCAACTATACAAAAAAGGAAGGATTCTGCTAGTGTCCGGCACTTCATGTGTCATTTTTTTTAAATCAAGGTACTTTTTATTATCAACTATACAAAAAAGGAAGGATTCTGCTAGTGTCCGGCACTTCATGTGTCATTTTTCAAAATCAAGTTACTTTTTATGATAAACTCTACAAAAACAGAGGATTCCCTATAGTATTAACTTGATGGCAGTTCATTACCGAGAAAGGATTTACTTCTTGGTAAGATGTGAGGAACCCAAAATTTCAGCAATTCATATCATAATTCTTAAACAACTCTCAATGATATTGTCATCTATCTTCCACTGCTTTGAGTTAGAGTTCTCTTGCTTTAGGCTACACTCAGGGATACTATTCTATCTGTTTCCTCAATTCCTTTCTTCACTGGGTTATTTTCCTTGTTGGAGCCCTGGGGTTTATAGCATTATTTGTTCATAGAGATAACTACTGTACTGCAAACAGTAAATACCGCTAGGCAGTATGCACAGTGCTAGACGGTATATCTTAGCAAACCATGTTTGCCAACGGTTATATAAGCAACCTGGAGGAGTAACAAGAACTTTGGGTGTGGAGGAAATGCCTCCCTAAATCTCGATGAAGTCACTGGCAGCAGGGCGACGGATTGTGTTTAAGACGAGAGACAAGTTGTCTCTTCAGCTTCTGCTCCTAATGCCAGGTGGATGATTTTACTGGAAATAGTATGGATTGGCAGGGGTCACATGCCTTAGTTAGATAGACACTGCTCACCACAAGGATCCTTTATTTTGCATGTTTTTATCTTTTTTGTATATGGGTTCCTTACTTTACTAGTCTATGTAATTATTTTAAAAAAGAGTCTTTTGGTAGGATATTACAAATCTATACATATTTTTTCAATATTTTTAAGGAATAACTAAAACTGTAATTTTAAATAAGGAAATGAAAAAAAACAAAAACACAACTACTAATATGACGAAAAAAACCATCAATGTGGTTTATTTAAAATTAGAAAGCCAAGCGCTTGGGCATGCTGTTTGCACTTACCAAGAGAGATTAGTTTACCAAATATTTAACAGGGCTTCACAAGGTACTAGAAGAGTTGGAAGGCCCTGACCTACATGGCTGAGGACTATGAAGCGTGATGTTGATGATGAATGGAAAAGTATTGAATTAAAAGCTCAAGCTAAAGATGGCTGGCAAAATTTAATCAATTCCCTTTGCATCAATAGACGTTAGAGAAGATGATGAATGGAATGAAAATATATAAGTAATCTAAAGAAGATATGTTAGTCTGTCATCAAAACACAAACCTGGAAGGACAAAACACAATAAAACTATCCCAGTTGAAAGGCCGATGTCATTAGTTACATGGTCACCATGTAGCATAATATGGTAAATAAATGAGACACATAAGGTGTCATAATTGCTACAAATAAGAGTATATAAATTGCAAATTATGCAAAGTTTAATATAAAGGATGGTTGCTGTTGATTGTTTCCAACTATTGTCTCTTATTCCTTATGAATATTGCTCATACAGTATTATCAATGAAAGAAAACATAATGAAGAGCATATTAGACTAGATATCAGAACAGCGAATTGAATAGGAAAGTAAGGTCTTGTGTAAACTGAATAAAAGTTTGTAGAATAGTGGATGAAAAACAGTTCCATAGGTTTGCATGTTGGAGCTCAACAACCATGAGAATATCACATTTTTTAATGTATGAGGATCCTTTGATTTATTGGAATAGAGGAATGTTTTGAGATTTTGTATGAAATATTAATATATTAACAGAAACTATAGTAAATTCTTTTTAGTGAGGCAGATTTGCACCAACTCGCAGGGGTGCCCTTTTAGTTGGGAAAAGTTTCCTGATCCCTGATTGGTTGGACAAGCTAATTCAAACCAATCAGATAGCAGGAAACTTTTCTGAGGTAAAATGGCACCGCTGCAAGTCAGTGCAAATGTGACTCATTTAAAAGAAATGAGTATAGTTATAGGTATGAATGCTTTCCCCTATAAATCTGACAATTATATAAAAAAAATAGTCAGTCTTATTTCTACCTCTATTATATTTAAAAATATTTCTATTTTGTAGCTTTCAATAACATAAGGAACACAGCTACAGGTTTGGTACTACAATGAAGCTATTTTATATAAGCATTAGTAGTTTTTCAACTGTTTACTGTATATGTAAAGCATTTGAGTCTGTTCTTTTCTTCCACTTCAGACGTGATCTAGACGATGTTACTGAACCAGATAGATATCCAGATAACTTCACTGTAACTGTAAACATATTTGTGTCAGATGTTGACCGTACACCCCCTCAGCCTCCCGTATGGATAAGCCGGCCTTCTACCTCATTTAAGCCAATTGTAGCTTATTCTACAACTATTGAAATGGAGGAGACTCGGGAAAAATATGGTGGGTTCTTTTACATGCATTGTGCTATCAAATTTAGTATTTTAAACTATTCATGTTGATATTGCAGCATTAGAAAGCTCAAGGAGATTTAGTATTTTTAATGTTTATACAGTACAGATGCTTTTAAATGAACTTAACTATTTAGGTAGCGGGTGAGGCGCTGTCAAATTTAGGCTATGCTATACTTTTTACCCTTTCCCCTTATAGCACATGACATTGTAGAGCAGGAGTCTTTAGGAATTAGTTATTGAAGTTTGATTCTTAATTTGTTTCTTAAACCCTTGTGACTCATCAATCAATTGAATCATTTTGAATATCTAACTTAGATGATACATAACTGCATTGCTTAAATCAGCTTTTATTTCAATGAATCTTACCCAATATTTGTATGCTTATATGCTTCAAGCTCCATCTGTTGACAAAAAATAGTTGAAACAAATGGTTCTACCCAAATTGAGTAACCCACTCATGACCGAAAAATTCCTCATCACCAGATATGAGTACTGTGACAGTACTAATGAATGTTCACATTCATCTCTGCTTGTTTCTTGTCCCTCTTGTTAACTATTGTTCAATCATATTTCCATTTTCATTGTGGTTACGAGTGGTAATCAGATTACTTTGTGGGAGTCTGGTTTCATAATATTTCCCTTATATTTTGAGTATGTCTTGGTTGCAAGACTCAAATGTATAACGTTAATCACAACTCTCACTCTTAACCCTTTTACCCCCAAAGGACGTACTGGTACGTTTCACAAAACTCATCCCTTTACCCCCATGGACGTACCGGAACGTCCTTGCAAAAAAATGCTATTTAAAAAATTTTTTTTGCATATTTTGATAATTTTTTGAGAAACTTCAGGCATTTTCAAGGAGAATGAGACCAACCTGACCTCTCTATGTCAAAAATTAAGGCTGTTAGAGCAATTTAAAAAATATACAGCAAAATGTGCTTGAAAAAAATAACCCCATGAGGGTTAAGGATTGGAAATTTCCAAATAGCCTGGGGGTAAAAGGGATAATTGTGGTGGTATAGAGGTAGAGTATGTGATGTACAGAATATATATGAGGAATGTAATGGTTATTTTGAGGGTTAGTTTATAGCTCTTTACAAGTATGAAGAGTCGAAAGAAGGATAGTGCTCGGAAAAGAAAGTGCTGAAAGAGTAAAAAAAAAGGTGAGAGCTCTAATGAATATTCAAAACTTAAAGTTACATTTACTGATCGTTCCCAATTTCCCTCCCCATCTCCTAACTCCCCTCTATCACCCTGTTTCAAATTCATTTTGACCTAATCTCTGTCTCTAGTTCCCTCAAGTATAACCAAACATCCTATTCTATTAGTATTTTGAGAAAATCGGTGGAATATTAACTAACGCTATATATCCCCAGACCTTCCATAATGTGTTGGTACCTCCTCCTACTGCCAAAGTCATAGGGCCATTTTCCACTATCATAGAGAGAAGACCCTGATGGGAAAAACGAGCAAAATATGATTGCATAGTTAAAGATCTGTCCAGTCATGTAGTCTTGCTTGCTCTGAACTGGTTTGTGGAAGAGGACCTGAATGAGATGCCTTGTAGGAGCAATGAGTGATTATTTGAATAGAGCCTTACAGTTTAGGAGCAAAGTAAGGAGTCCTTTTGGTTCAAATTCCTTTGTCTAAGAATGCCATGTCCTTTCTGAAGAAGTTTATAGGCGAGGCAACTAATCTGGATGAAGTGGGTCTGTCTTTACTAAAGGTAAAAGCACATGAAATGAGAGTGGTTTCCACCTCTCGTAATTTCTTAAAGAACCTCTCCATTAAAAAACTTGTTAGTACAGCCTAGTAGAGGTACAATTCTGTGTATTCAGCCTTTCATTTGAAAGACGTTCATATTTTTTTATGTTTTGTACCATTACTTTAGGCTCTTTTATTAGGTTTAACCAAAGGGAGACTATCCTCCTCCGTTTCTTCATAGTCCCTTATTGTTTCCAGCATTGAATGTTTTGCATATGTCAAGGTACATATTGATATGCATTTTTAGGTACTGTGCTGTACTTTTTTGATAGCCCATTTCTTTCTTGTATAGCAAAGTTCTAGGCAGAGGGACTGTTGCCCTTACTTGTGAAGTTGGTAAGCTTCATTATGGTGCTTCTCAAGTTACACTATACCTGTCCCCATCCTCAAGCTAAAGCTACATTAAGTATAGTTAGCAGAAGATTGGATTATAGGTAAGAAGTATTCATGGAAATATTATTAATATTTCTTGTTTAGATTCGAATGAATATAAATAGCCTAGCTTTGCCTACTACTTTTCTCAAACCTACTACAGTGATACCTCGGTAGTCGAACGACTCTATACTCGAACAATTCGGAGTTCGACCAAAATTTTCGAGAAATTTTTGCTGCGGTGCTCGACCAAAAATTCGGTACTCGACCAGCCGAACACGTGACGACCGCATGGGCTTTGTGATGATCGCGCCATCTCGGCCACTCTCGCTTGTTCGGGAAGCATCAGTTCTCTCGAGAGCGTCACTCAGACAACGCGCGATCAGCATTCGTTGTGATTTAGTGATTTTCAGTGCTTTTAATTGCTTTTTTAGCTTTCATAATGAGTCCCAAGAAAGTAATGAGTGTTAAGGGGAAGGAGAAGAGGAAAACAGTGCGAACAACGATCGAGTTGAAGAAGGAAATTATAGCGAAATATGAGAATGGTGTACGAGTGTCCGATTTAGCGGTAGAATACGGAATGGCGAAGTCGACCATTTCTACGTTTTTAAAGCATAAAGAAATGATTAAGAAGGCGAATGTTGCAACGGGAGTTACGGCGGTAACTAAGCAAAGGCCACAAGTGATTGAGGAGATGGAAAAGTTGCTTTTAATATTTATTAAAGAAAAACAGTTGGCCGGGGAAAGTGTTAGTGAAGCGTTCATTTGTGAAAAAGCGTTGCATATCTATGAAGAATTAGTGAAGAAAAGTCCGAGTACCAGTGAAAGTGATTCATTTACATTTAAAGCGAGCAGGGGTTGGTTTGAAAAGTTTCGTAATAGAACAGGTATTCATCGTGTTACTAGGCATGGGGAGGCAGCTAGTTCGGATCAAATTGCAGCCGATAAATACGTGGGGGAATTCGATCGGTACATAAATGAACAAAATTTGATCGCACAACAAGTCTTTAATTGTGATGAGACTGGGTTATTTTGGAAGAAAATGCCAGCCAATACGTACATTACCAAGGACGAGACGAAGATGCCAGGTCACAAGCCAATGAAAGATAGGCTAACATTGAAACAATTAACAATAGACCAGTTTTTCACAAAAGAAAAGAAAGCTGCTACATCAAAGCCTGTTTCTCCTCCAAAGAAGAGACAAAGAAGAGAAGAAACCCCTGAAATAGATCTGCCCACCCTTTCATTGGAGAGAGAAACAACTCCTGAAGGAGAACTACCCCGCCACATCATGGAAGGGGACTCTCCTTCCAAGCAGTAACCTCCCCCTTCCATCCTCTCCACATCCATCCCTGTATGCCATCGAACCGCTGCTCAAAGGTATGTTCACTACAGTACAGAAAATGGTTTAAAATTGTTTTATTTTAGTACAGTAAATGGTTTAAAATTGTTTTATAGGATTTTCTGACCAATTTCATACACATTTAGATAATTATTGTTGTTTAGGTACACGTTTTATTAATATTTTGGGCCTGTTCGAGTGCTTGGGAACGGAATAGAATATATACCATTATTTCTTATGGGGAAAAAAAATTCGGTACTCGAACAAATCGGAGGTCGAACACGGATCTCGAACGGATTATGGTCGAGTACCGAGGTATCACTGTATTTGTGGTAATCAGTCCACATGAATATTGCGTTGAATTAATTGAAATTGAGCAAATTTTCATAAAATTTATTTCAATACTCACCCAATATTTATACCTCTCCACAATCCAGTGGGCACAGAAGCAAATTGAGAGAAGAGTGTAAACATGTACTGTACTAGTACTGTCACTGTGCTCTACTGACATCTGAAGAGTTCTTAACTCGTGGGGTGGTTATTAACCCTTATACCCCCAAAGGACGTACTGGTACGTTTTGCAAAACTCATCCCTTTATCCCCATGGATGTACCGGTACGTTCTTGCAAAAAACTGCTATTTACATTTTTTTTTTTATTTTTGCATATTTTTTATAATTTTTTGAGAAACTTCAGGCATTTTCCAAGAGAATGAGACCAACCTGACCTCTCTATGACGAAAATTAAGGCTGTTAGAGCAATTTGAAAAAAAATATACTGCAAAATGTGCTTGAAAAAAAATAACTCCTGTGGGTTGGAAAGTTCCAAATAGCCTGGGGGTAAAAGGGTTAAAATCCAGTAGAAACTTTCTTTTCCCCTTTTTCTTGCTGATGTTGGGGCTTGAAGCATATAGGCATAGGAATACTGATTAGAATTGAAATGATTCATTTGATTATAAAAATTTGCTTTTCTTCCCTGGCTTAAACAGGTAAGTAAGATGGTTGATTTCCTTTGTTTTTCTCGTAGTCTTCTCAAATTATAATCTTCCTTTGTGGTTTCTTTTCAAGCACAAATTATACTTTCCTACTAAATTCAAGTTGATTAATTATCGTTATAATTACCTTATAGTCATAAAAAATATATAAAAAGTATTTTATTAACATTATCTGTATTACCTCTGTAAATTGAGTGGTTGTCAATCCAGAAATGTTGACAGTCTCTTATGATTCTTAACAAGAGAAGTCCTGGTTATTTCATGTTTTTTTACCTAAACAGTATACTGCATGAGGAGAGACTAATTCTGTGTAATATTATTTTGTGTGTGTTTTATTTTTAGAAAGTACAAATTTCAAATTCCTGGTAGTATTACCATAAAAAAAATTATTGGTCGATTGAGTCAGATTTGAGACTCTTACTTTTTGTGTTATTTTTTTGTTTTGTCAAATAGCTGAAGCCACCAAAAGCTAATGGTGTTATGAATGTCAGTCAAGTATTAAAATAATTATTTATATTTTGAAAATTTTGTTGTTTTGTCAGTCTATTTTTATTTATAAATCAAATGTGCTGATAGTAAAATCATTTTAGTTGGAAAATTGTTTTTGTCTTCTCTATTTTTATTTATAAATCAAAAGTGCTGGTAGTAAAATAATTTTTTTTAATTATATCTTATGTCTTCTATTTTTATAAATCTAAAGTGGCGGTAGTAAAATATTTTTTTTTTAAATGATTTTTTTTTGTCTTCTATTTTTATTTATAAATCAAAAGTACTGGTAATGAAATCATTTTATTTTGAAAACTAAATCATCAGTATTTTTATTTACAAATCAAAATGATTGAAAGAATCATTATATATTTTTATATTTCATTTAAACTGAATTCCTAATGGTGATTTAATCAGCAGCAAGTGTGCACGGATCCCCAGCAACAATGAGACGGGACTCGTTGCCAGCTCCTGGCGTCCCTAATTCTGGTAACAACAAAGCCAGTTTTATGGCAACATTAAACTGGGATGAAAAACAACAGCAGAATAAAGTAAGCTAATTTATATGTTTTTCATAACTTTTGGTTTTAATGAAGTAGAAACATCTATATTTGTACAAGATTGCAAATTCTATGAATGTATTTTTATTCGTGGGTACCAATTTTCGTTGTTTTATAAAAAAAAATGTTGGTTCGTGGATTCTTAAATTCGTGGATATCCGTTTTGGAACTTTTACCTTTTTGGTTATTAGTTGAACCCCAATTATGATAAAGTCTTCATTTGCAATGCAATAATTATCATAGTGCACACCAAAATCAAACGTTCACAATAACAAATCAAAATAATTAGTAATCCACAATGGTTTAGAAAATGTAGGTCACCAACACAAATCGAATGTGTCCAAGTTCAATACTAAATTCTGACAGAGTATAAAAATTTTCGTTGGATTTATAAATTCGTGGATTCGCCCACCCACGAAGACCACGAAAATTGGTACACCACGAACAAAAATACTTTCACAGTAGTTGCTTTATAAGAGACGATTATTTCAGGACAGGTATACCATGTAATTTCCAGATTCTGATTGTTTGAAAACTCCATTAATCCAATTGAAGTCAATTCATTTGTAATTTTTTTTTTTTTTTTGTACAAAGAGATTCTTTTGTAATTTTTTTTGTTCAAAGGGAATCTTCTGCAATTTTTTGTTCAAAGGGAATATTTTGTAATTTTTGTTCAAAGGAAATCTTTTGTAATTTTTTTTTGTACTAAGGGAATCTTTTGTCATTTTTTTTTTTTGTACTAAGGGAATCTTTTGTCATTTTTTTTTGTACTAAGGGAATCTGTGGGACCCCAAAAATGGCAGGTATTTAAAATTACCATCATATCAGGCTACAGCAATCCCTCGGCTACTGCGGTTGTTAGGTTCCAGCCCTCCTCCCCCACTTGTAATAGCGGAGAAACTGCTGTAGTTGAACAAAAGCGAGGAATATTTAATTTAGCGTGTACTATCATACACATCAGCTCAAAGGATTGCCTTTTCCTATGGAGTATTTAAACAAGGGAAAACTATTATGTCTAAACCAACGAGTGCAGATTTGATGGTAGCACACTATATTCCTGATTAAGTTTTGAAAATAAATTATTTCACATAAATTATGAGTTAATGATGTTTTTTGATGTGGTACACTACTGTTCAATAGAGCATGTTTCCCAGTCATCATGCTGTGTAGGTGTAATTTTAGTTAACTTTATAAGGTCCTGATATAAATTTTGCGTGACATTTTTATATGTAATAGAATGAATTGATGATTTTTTCTTTGGTATACCTTCAGCACTCAAGCGATCTACGTTTTCTCTTTTTTTGAGATCTGAGACTGGGTTTATAATTATAATTAAAGGCTAAAACATAGCATAAACAGCACTGAAATATTATATTATACTTAGTACTCCCAGGAATATTACAGAATAACCAAGTTAGAGGGGAATCTCACTGCTGTCTGAGGAGACTGCCATATACAAAATTTGAAATTAAATTTAAGAACGTTTGGATTTATTTTAAATGCTTATATTTTATATCCGTTGGTGTTTATGGGATGAACAAACTGTATGTATAAAGTTTATAAATGATTAATGAATATATATCGTAGTACTGTATAAAACTTTTTTACAAAATCTTCTTTACATATGAATTTTCCCTTTAAATTTTCTCAATACTGAAACATTAGCCTTGATCTCATAGCCAGGTGAAGAAGCCGAGGAGGTATTAATATCGGACGAGGAAGATGAACCTGCCCAGCAGCCATTGAAAGTACCGCCCCCGGTACCGCCTCCTCCAGCTCAGGCTCCGCAAACGGAGGCCGATCTTCTCAACTGGGGCATGCCCCAACCGTCAGACTCTCCTGCACCAAGCAATGCCAACCTCTTGGATATCGATAGCTCGTCGGGAATGAAAAAGGATCTTAGTAACTTCGATCTGCTTAGCGGTTTCAATAACGCCGTTAACGAAGTGAGTTCTAGCCCTGTTCCTCCCAGTTCTGCAAAGCCTGAAAGTGCTCCCACCAATCTCTTTGATCCCTTTGGAATCAGTAACGGATCAGTTCCCAACAACGATCTCTTTGGCCAGTTCACTACGGCTCCTCAGGCTCAACAGGTACTTTATAAATTGTACTTTGATTTCATTGTATCATCATAAGGTTTGGCTTAATGTGACTTAATTTACACCTTATTTTGTATTGAGTATTGATTATACTGTATAATTTTCATGATGTCATGTCTGGCAAATAAGTACTGTTTGATGGATATACGGTGCTAAGGTTTTTATATTTTTTCTTATTTTTTTTATGTATATAGGCTGTGATTTTCATCATATTCTAATACAGTACTTTAACTGTATACTGTATTTGTTTTCTTTTATGAAGTATAGTACGATAGTCTTGTTTCTTTTTTATTACTTTAGTCATTTCTCAAAACTAGGATTAGAAGATTTTCAAACTTTACCATTTATACCATTCTATTGTTCCTCTCCACAAGAGCGAACCATTTAAAAGCAAAATAACTTATTTTTCACCCAGAGTAACCTTCGTACCATTTCCTCTTCTGATCTCCAAATGTCTCAACCTCTTTACTTTTCAACAAATGACATTAGTAGCTTTTGATTTATCTTTCTTGCTTTGAATATCCCTTCTCTTCCAGAGGAAAAAGTTAGTCCATGACTATTCTAGCTTTTTCATCAACAGACACTTCTTCTAAATATTTTGCTGGGACCCGCAGGAATTTTTCTTCACTTTCTTCGTTGTACCATTTTTTACAAATACTCTCGAGTATCTGTATGACTTGTCAAGTTTCCTTCTTCCACTTTACTTCCATATATTCATTACTCTCCTTCAACCTTCCATATATTCCCCTTAACTTTATTATTTCAGTGAATCATCATCAATATTCATGTGCCATATGCTTTCAATTGCCAGCTTGGCACAGGAAAGAAGAGGAAATGAGAGTTATTTTAGATTAAAGACTAGCCCGCCCAGATTGTTTGCACCCTCTGACCACCAGGCGTCACTCAATTGGTATTTTTCTTTTTTACTGAATCCCTCTAACTTTGCATTCTTTTGTCAACTCTGTAGCATCTCATTAACAGCTCTTTGGTAGTTTGTCGTTTTTGAGAAAATATTGAATTATCCTGGTTGTTTTCAATGATTTTCCAGAAGGAATGCCATCTTCTTTGATTGTGGTAAATGGGGGGTTTTGTTCATGTCAGTGTAAACCTGGTTACATTGTAAAGTATGAGCCTAAATCAAGGATTTGTAAAAATATGAGGCCTCTGGTCCAATGTTCGCTGCACTTGAAATTAATTTTGAAGCTATGATTCCTAGATTGTCAATGTTTGAAAGAATGGAAAATGGTGAAATAAAGAAGAATGGCAGGTGTAGTGAAAATTGATGAGATAATCAGGGTGTCACGACAGAGATGGTGCGGGTACGTGTTAAGGATGGATGGTGGGGAGGGAATGAGGAGGGCTTGGGAGTAACCTGTTAGGGGAAGAAGATCAAGAGGGAGTCAGAGAATCAAATGGCAAGATAAGGTGAAGGATGATATGGAGAGAAGTTTGGTGGAAGACGATGCCTTTGATCGAAGGCATTGGAGAGGGCACATCAAGCAACAGACCCTTTGTTGTAGGGATAGCGGTGAGGAGGAAGAAAATTCCTAGAGTACACATTCATATGGGCAACTTTCTTTACTACACATGGACAATGTTATCACAGACACGCAAAATACAATGGTTGCATAGGACTGAGAACATGGAAGGGTAGGCTATAGGTATCTTGATGCTGGGAAGAATAGACAAATCAGTACATATCTGTGTAAAGTCAGATGGCTGGGTGTTGAGCAACCTAGAGGATGAAAATATTGCTCAGCGACTTGCACATCACATATCTTTGAAGATCCTCGTTTTAATTTTATTTATAAGATGGAATCGATTGGTTAAGTATGAGTTGGTGAATCTGGATAATGAGGGTGGGCTGTGGATAAGATTAGTTGAAATGAAGCAAGTAATTATAAAATGTATTTTTTCAATATTAAACTTACCCGATAATCATGTAGCTGTCAACTCCGTTGCCCGACAGAACTCTATGGAGGGATACGCCAGCTATCACAATACTAGAAGGGGGTGTACTTACCAGCGCCACCTGTGGCCAGGTACTCAATCATTTGTTGTTGACACCTCCTCAATTATTCCTCTGTCGTGCTTCCGGCTAGACATTCTGGGATACGCTCATGGTCTTCGAGTCTTTTCATGGATATTTGGTGAAGTATTCTCTTAGATTTACGGCTATCGCATACTGGAATCCTTTTTATATTAGCTAGTTAGCTTTTATATAAACTCTGATTTACGGTTAATGAATTTTTGCTTGTTTTTGGATCACCCTTTGACTTACTCTTTGAAACAAGATGTCTGACGTTTCGCAAGCTCCCTCCCATAGACGATGTAGGTCTTGCAATAGGCGTATTCCGAAGGTCTCGGTAGATCCTCACACCGCTTGTTCTGACTGTAGGGACAGGCCCTGTCTATTAGAAAGTCGGTGTGAGGAGTGCGCCGGACTTTCGGAATTGGATTTTGTACGTCTTTTAAAATATTCATCCAAGTTAGAGAGAACTAGAGCTAGGAGAAGTTCTTCTCACTCTTCTATCTTTTCCTCCTCTCATGATCCCCTACCTTTTCCTACCCCTGTAGTGGCTACCCCCGAACCTACTGTGTGCCCTCCGCCTGATATGTCAACTGTATTGCGTGCTATTCAGGCTTTAGGAGATAAGGTAGAATCAGTGGTAAGTGACCATAAGTCTCTGATGGCCGAGGTTAAAGAGCTGAAGGTCAAGAGTGCAGTGGGTGGGAATAGTGCCAGTGCTGTGACGAGTGCTAGTGTCTGTGCAGTGCCAAGTGCTAGTGGTGCCAGTGTGGTGCGTGAGGATTTTTCTGTGCGAGCCAGTCGTCCTCCCAGTCCGGGACCTCTTGCAAGCTCCCATGCCCAGGGGAGAAGCAATGTCGAAGGGCATAAGGGTTCGGCAGGCCTTGTTAGGCGCACAGATTTATCCTCGGTGGTTGCGGGCGTGTCTTCTGTAGACCGTCACTCCCACCTGCAGACGATTGAGCCCGTCTTCTCGTCCGCTGATCTTCATACGGGGAAGAAACGTTGGTCTCAGGTCTCGAGACCGATGAAACGTAGAGTTCAGTCAGCGAGTGCTCAACCAGGGTGCAGTCATTGGTTCAGCTCCGACTCACCTCCGTCATCGATCGACAGTACTCCGCCCAAGAGGAGTAAGGTTCTGCCTTTACAGACCCCGACTGTGACTTTACCTCAGTCTTTTATCGCCTCTGCCGACCCCAAGTGGACCCTGCTTCAGTCCATGCAAGTTCAGCTTTCGGACTTAATGCGTGAATGTCGGGCTGAGAGTGTTGCACCTCCTGCACTCCCTCCACCTGTTCTCGCTGCACCTGTGCTCTCCCAGCCTGCACCTGCACCTGCACCTGCACCTGCACCTGCTCCGCCTGCACTCCATCCGCCTGTTCTCGCTGCACCTGCGCTCGCCCAGCCTGCACCTGCTCCGCCTGTTCTCGCTGCACCTGCGCTCGCCCAGCCTGCACCTGCTCCGCCTGGGCTCGCCCAGCCTGCACCTGCTCCGCCTGGTCGCAGCACCATCTGCCAGGCGTACGATGTTCAACCACTTTCGGAGTTTGCTGTTCATAGTGTGGTTCAGCCTCAGCCTTCTTTAAGGCTACCTCTGCTTGGGGATCAGGAGAGTTACACTCTTCCTCCTCCTCCCCTTGATACTCCACCAGTGGTGCAACTCTCGGATGGGGTACAACAACCTCTCCCCTCCGTGAGTCTGTCTGCTGCACCAGCGCTGCACCGAGTTCAACCCTCATCTAGGCAAGCTCATCCACACCATGCACTTGCGCCTCAGGAGCCTCGGCTTGCTAGATCTTTACCTTGTTCTGCGCAGCCTCAACCTTCTCATGCTCCACTCTTCTCTCAGGAACAGGAACGGACTACTCCGCCTCCGTCCTCCGCTCAGCTGGTGCAACCCTTGGGTGCAACGCTTGTTAGGAGTCATGCTCCTGCACCCTTGCACCTGCCTTCTGCTCCGACTGTCGTTCAACCTATGCAGTCTGAACCTCAGGTTTTCCCTCAAGTTGAGGAAACCTCTGTTGTTCCTACCCGTTCTGACTCTGCGGTTCAGCACTCTGGTCCTTTTGCTGCGCTACATTCTGCTGATGAAGTTTCGGATGATGAAGAGGCACATCTTGATCCCTCATCAGACGTGGAGGAGTCTAAGCTTTCTCCATTGTCTGTTGATTTTAGAAAGGTCTTGGCTCTACTCAGGGAGCTTTACCCTGACCACTTCGTCTCTGCTGTTCCCCGCTCTCCTCCATCTGAGTTTTCGCTAGGCGTGCAACAGGCTAAGTCGAGCTATACTAAGCTTGTCCTAGCTAGATCCTCCAAGAGGGCATTAAGGACTTTAGGAGAATGGCTTCAGTCTAAACAACATATGGGCAAGACTTCCTTCATGTTCCCTCCAACGAAGCTCGCATCGAAAGGTTGCGTTTGGTATGCCACTGGGGAAGCACCAGGCTTGGGAGTTCCTGCCTCTGCCCAGGCTGACTTCTCAAGTCTGGTGGACTCGCCTAGGAGGACTGCGATGAGACGTTCGAAGGTTTGTTGGACCTTCTCAGACCTGGATCATCTTCTGAAAGGGTTGTTCAGAGCCTTCGAAATGTTCAATTTTCTCGACTGGTGCCTGGGAGCCCTTAGCAAGAAAACATCTCCTGCGGACAAAGACTCTGCCATGTTGATTATGTCCTGCATGGATAAGGCTATCAGGGATGGATCGGGTGAGCTGGCGTCTTTATTTGTATCAGGGGTGCTGAAGAAAAGAGAACAACTGTGTTCCTTCCTCTCAGCCAGCATTACACCGTGCCAGCGGTCGCAGCTCCTTTTTGCTCCACTCTCAAAGTTCCTCTTTCCCGAGGAGCTCGTTAAGGACTTGTCGGCTGCCCTGATACAGAAAGACACGCACGATCTGGTAGCTTCATCGGCTCGTAAGTCTAAGGTCACCACCTCTGTCCCCAAGACTTATCGCTCTCCAGTGGCTGATACCCCGGCCTCTAGGTTCATACCGCCCTTTCGTGGTAGAGCCCCCAGCCGAGGAAGTTCCCGTCCAGTCTCTCACAGGGGCAAACCTAAGAAAGGACCAAGGACATCTAAGGGAAAGCACTGACTCTCAGATTCTCCAGACAACAGTAGGCGCCAGGCTCAAGATCTTCTGGCAAGCCTGGGAGAAGAGAGGTGCAGACGCACAGTCTGTCAGTTGGCTGAGGTACGGTTACAGGATTCCATTCTCCCTCAAACCGCCTCTGACCACATCGCCCATCAACCTCTCTCCCTACTACAAAGAAGAGGACAAGAGGCTAGCATTGCAGCAGGAAGTGTCGCTACTTGTGCAGAAGAAGGCAGTAGTTATAGTCCGGGACCATCAATCCCCGGGCTTCTACAACCGTCTTTTTCTTGTGGCCAAAAAGACAGGAGGTTGGAGACCGGTGCTGGACGTCAGCTCTCTCAACGAATATGTCACCAAGCGGACGTTCACAATGGAGACGACCAAGTCGGTCTTAGCAGCGGTCAGACAGGAGGACTGGATGGTCTCGTTGGACTTGAAAGATGCTTACTTTCACGTTCCCATTCATCCAGACTCCCAACCTTTCCTGAGATTCGTTTTTGGAAAGGTTGTCTATCAGTTCCAAGCCCTGTGTTTTGGCCTAAGCACAGCTCCTATGGTCTTTACTCATCTGATGAGGAACGTAGCGAAATTCCTGCACTTATCGAACATCAGAGCCTCCCTCTACCTAGACGACTGGCTGTTGAGAGCCTCCTCGAGTCGTCGTTGTCTGGAGAACCTCTCTTGGACTTTAGATCTAATCAGAGACCTAGGTCTATTAGTCAATTTAGAGAAATCCCAACTCATTCCATCCCAATCCATTGTGTACCTGGGAATGGAGATTCAGAGTCGGGATTTTCGGGCTTTTCCATCGGCCCCCAGGATAAACCAAGCCCTGCAGTGCATCATGAGCATGCTGAAGAGGAGCAATTGCTCAGTGAGACAGTGGATGAGTCTCACAGGGACCCTCTCATCTCTGGCCCTGTTTGTCGAACTAGGGAGACTCCACCTCCGCCCTCTCCAATTCCATCTTGCAGCTCATTGGGACAAGGGCTCGACTCTAGAAGCAATCTCTATCCCTATCAACCAAGAGATGAAGGCCACTCTCCGGTGGTGGAAGCACAATCTTCTTCTCAAGGAGGGTCTATCATTGGCCATCCAGACCCCCCATCTTCGTCTCTTTTCGGATGCATCGGACTCGGGCTGGGGTGCAACCTTGGACGGACGGGAATGCTCAGGAGTATGGAACAAGGAACAGAATTTACTCCACATCAATTGCAAGGAACTGTTAGCAATCCATCTTGCCCTGTTGAACTTCAAGTCCCTCCTGCTAGGCAAAGTGGTGGAGGTGAATTCAGACAACACCACGGCCTTGGCTTACATCTCCAAGCAAGGAGGGACCCATTCGAGGAGCCTTTACGAGATCGCAAGGGACCTCCTCATTTGGTCAAAAGGTCTAAACCTCACACTAGTCACGAGGTTCATCCAGGGCGATATGAATGTTACAGCGGATCGCCTCAGCAGAAGGAATCAGGTCATTCCTACGGAATGGACCCTCCACAGGAGTGTGTGCAGCAGACTTTGGAAGTTGTGGGGTCAACCTACCATAGACCTGTTTGCCACCTCAGTCACCAAGAGACTTCCGCTTTATTGTTCCCCTGTTCCAGATCCTGCAGCGGTTCATGTAGATGCTTTTCTTCTGAACTGGTCCCATCTCGACCTGTACGCTTTCCCTCCGTTCAAGATTATACACAAGGTTCTGCAGAAATTCGTCTCGCACGAAGGGACACGGCTGACGCTGGTTGCTCCCCTTTGGCCTGCAAGAGAATGGTACACAGAGGTACGTCAATGGCTAGTCGACTTCCCCAGGACTCTACCTCTAAGAGTGGACCTTCTACGTCAACCACACGTAGACAGGTTACATCCAAACCTCCACGCTCTTCGACTGACTGCCTTCAGACTGTCGAAAGATTTGCTAGAGCTAGAGGCTTTTCGAAGGAGGCAGCCAGTGCGATTGCCAGAGCTAGAAGAATTTCCACTCGTAGAGTCTACCAGTCTAAGTGGGAGGTCTTCCGAAGCTGGTGTAGAGCCAATTCAATATCCTCAACCAATACCTCTGTGACCCAAATAGCTGACTTCCTTATTCATCTTAGGAATGAGAGATCCCTTTCAACATCCACGATTAAAGGGTATAGGAGCATGTTGGCCTCAGTCCTCCGCCACAGGGGTTTGGACCTGTCTTCCAACAAGGACCTTCAAGACATCCTCAAGTCTTTTGAGACGTCTAAAGAACGTCGTCTTTCCACTCCAGGCTGGAATCTGGACGTAGTCTTAAGGTTCCTTATGACTTCTAGGTTCGAACCTCTCCAGTCAGCTTCCTTCAAGGATCTTACCCTCAAGACTGCTTTTCTCGTTTGCCTTGCAACAGCTAAGAGAGTCAGTGAGGTTCATGCCTTCAGCAAGAACATTGGTTTCACAACCGAATCAGCTTCATGTTCTCTTCAGCTTGGATTCCTAGCGAAGAACGAGCTTCCTTCACGTCCTTGGCCTAGATCGTTCGAAATACCTAGCCTCTCCAACATGGTAGGTAACGAACTAGAGAGAGTTCTTTGCCCTGTCAGAGCTCTCAAATATTATCTGAAGAGGTCTAAACCTATTCGAGGACAGTCAGAAGCCTTATGGTGTGCCATCAAGAAACCCTCGAGGCCCATGTCCAAGAATGGGCTTTCGTACTATATAAGGCTTCTGATCAGAGAAGCACATTCTCACTTAAAGGAGGAAGACCTTGCATTGCTGAAGGTAAGGACCCACGAAGTAAGGGCTGTAGCTACTTCGTTGGCCTTTAATAAAAACCGTTCTCTGCAGAGCATTATGGATGCAACATATTGGAGGAGCAAGTCAGTGTTTGCATCATTTTATCTGAAAGATGTCCAGTCTCTTTACGAGAACTGCTACACCCTGGGACCATTCGTAGCAGCGAGTGCAGTAGTAGGTGAGGGCTCAGCCACTACATTCCCATAATCCCATAACCTTTTTTAACCTTTCTCTTGAATACTTTTATTGTTGTTTTTATGGTTGTTACGGTAGGCTAAGAAGCCTTCCGCATCCTTGGATTTGGCGGGTGGTCTATTCATTCTTGAGAAGCGCCTGGGTTAAAGGTTTGGTAGAGGTCCTTTAGTAGGGTTGCAACCCCTTGTACTTTGGCACCTTTGGGTTGATTCAGCCTCCAAGAGGAACGCTGCGCTCAGTAAGGAAGACGAACTTTAAATAAAAGGCAGAGTAACGGCTCTATTCGACTTCCTTACCAGGTACTTATTATTTCATTGTTATTTGAGATAACTGTTATATGAAATTTTGGGATACTTAGCTATCCTTTAATCATGTACACTGGTTTTCACCCACCTCCCTGGGTGTGAATCAGCTACATGATTATCGGGTAAGTTTAATATTGAAAAATGTTATTTTTATTAATAAAATAAATTTTTGAATATACTTACCCGATAATCATGATTTAATCGACCCCCCCTTTCCTCCCCAGAGAGAACCAGTGGACCGAGGAATAATTGAGGAGGTGTCAACAACAAATGATTGAGTACCTGGCCACAGGTGGCGCTGGTAAGTACACCCCCTTCTAGTATTGTGATAGCTGGCGTATCCCTCCATAGAGTTCTGTCGGGCAACGGAGTTGACAGCTACATGATTATCGGGTAAGTATATTCAAAAATTTATTTTATTAATAAAAATAACATATTTCACTACTTGACTAATATTTATATACTGTATACACCCTCCAACCTCATCACAATATAGTGGGTTTAAGTTGCAATGTGAGATGGATTTGGTAAACAAATGCTAATTAACCCTTTTACCCCCAGGCTCGTTGGAAATTTCCAACCCTTAACCCCCAAGGGGTTATTTTTTCCCCTGCACATTTTGCAGTACAGTATATTTTTTTTTAATTGCTCCAGCAGCCTTAATTTTTGTCATAGAGAGGTCAGGTTGGTCTCATTCTCTTGGAAAATGCCTGAACTTTATCAAGAAATTATCAAAAATATGAAATTTTTTTTAGCATTTTTTTGCAAGGACGTACCGGTACGTCCATGGGGGTAAAGGGATGAGTTTTGTGAAACGTACCAGTACGTCCTTTGGGGCTAAAAGGGATAAGACAATGAGAAGTTCCAAACACACTGGAGAGGCTAGCCTGAAATTCAAGAAAATTCTAGTCTTCTCTCTCTAAGCTGCCAAGCTATTGCTTGAAAGCCTATAACATTGGCATATTTAGTACATTCTATTTTTTCGTGTGAATTTTTTCTATTTTAGCTAACATTCCTCATAAGATTTTTCATTTAAAAGTTATTTAAAATTTTTTAATTCTCTTTATGTTTCTATTGGTATCGTCATTTTGCACTTCCAATCCATTCATAGCACCTTTCTTGGAAATTTTGCCTCCTGTAAGTTTAAGCTGTTTACCAGGAAAGCACCTTTAACCCAAAAATATTTTTCTTCTCTTTGGTCCCATTACTGAAAACCACAGTTTATACCCAACCACATTTTCTGGTTCAAGCTTTACTTTCCTCATACAAATTTAAATCCCTCTTAAAATTTCTCTGATACACTATATCATCAAGATATCCAGTGCTTGCAAATACATTTTGGACATGCATCTTCCTTGAGTAACTGTTTTTTCCTTAAAATCTTTTTGAATAGCCACCTTTGGGTGCTATGAACAGCAGTGCTGTTCCTCCAGCAGGAAGCCCTATGATGGGTTCACGCATAGGAGCGCCCAACAGTCCAGTAAATCCCATGGGAGGTGGCTTTGTTCGACCTCCACCTCCCCAGCAGCCCAGTAAACCAGCAGATCCTTTTGCAGACCTAGGTGGGTGGTTTGATCTAAAGTAAATATTTAAACTGCATTTCCATATGAAACATTGTTAATTGAATTATTAATTTTCCAATACAATATTGTCTTTTGCAATATATAGTTGAATCAGTAGAACTTCAAAAGTTCAAACTTGAAGCAAATGTTTTTATGTTTAAACAGGCTGGCATAAGTCTTTTTATAGTCTATTTATGAATTATCTGTCTTAATGTTGTTAATGATTTTTAGAATATTTTGTTTTAATTTTTCATTACTTCTTACATTGTTTATTTCTGAGGCTATTTTTCCCTGTTGGAAAGCTATAACCCTAGTTGGAAAAGCTTATAGCATCTTGCTTTTCCAACTAGGGTTGTAGCTTGGCTAGTAATAATAATAATAATAAATTACCCATTGGCTTTCCAAACAGGTAACTTAGCAGGAATGGGAGGATGGGTTGGTTCAAAGCCAACCACACCAATGGGTGGTACCCCAGCGGGTGGCACACCATTAGGGGGTAGCACCCCAGTGATGGGATCACCACAACATCGTCCACAAATGGCTGGGGCCTGGCAAGGCCAACCACCAGGTTTGTGCATTGTTTACAACTTTGTCTTGGCATATTATTTTGATAAATGTAGAACTAGGAAATTGTTCAATCTGATACCGTATTTATAGAGAAAACACCGGAACCAAAAGTTTTAAAGTTTTTGATTAGTATCATAGGATATTTGCATTGCAAATTCTCATTTGCATAATTTTATCTAAATTGTAAGACTAAGATATTTTCAATAGCCGACCTAGGCTTTTTCATGTCTGAAAATATCTTGACAGTTTAGGTAAGGATTAATATGATTGTTATTGAACTGCCATTTTAGAACAATCGGAGATGTTTATGGCTTTTTAAATTGAGTTAAAGTTAATGTCAACGAAATATATGTGGCTCAGAATTTTTTTTGTTAGTATTGTAGTTGTCTTTTCATTATCAAGTCTCCCCCTACTCAGTTTTTATATGAAGCAGACTCTTTTAAGAGTACTGTAGGAATGACCAGTACATTGTTCCATTTTTTGCCTTCATTTGGCATCATAAATTCTCCCCCTCTTAAAAGGCGATTCACACCATACAAATCAGAATTAATATTTCATTGAGTGTTTTCTCTTGGTAGATATATTTTTTTGCATTTGATCTAAACCCAAAGGTCCTCATTATTGTAAATGTAAAGAGTGCTTGGTTAGATAAGTTACTATGCCTATGCTGATACCTGGTCTAAATAAAAAATGAGATGAAATGATTTAGGAATTGATGAACCAACTGTAAAAGTAGGGATTTATGGAAATTTCTTAAATCCATAAACCAATTTGTAAAAGTAGGGATTGACAGGAATTGCAAAACACAGTAACAAGAAGGGAATGTCACGACTAAGTGGTTTCCGTAAATTTAATGAGCTACAAAGCTACAGTATTTAAAAAATTGTCAAATAGCAAGTGGGAAGTATGATGTCTTCTGGGAAATATTAAAAGTTACTTCAGATTTAAAAAAAGTAGTCATTAAAGTATCAGATTTACAAATTAGATGTTTCAGTATTGTAGTGATATTGCTAATCAGTGTGCTTTACCCTTTTACCCCCAGGCTATTTGGAAATTTCCAACCCTTAACCCCCAGGGGGTTATTTTTTTCCCAGCACATTTTGCAGTATATTTTTTTTTAAATTGCTCTAACAGCCTTAATTTTTGTCATAGAGAGGTCAGGTTGGTCTCATTCTCTTGGAAAATGCCTGAATTTTCTCAAAAAATTATCAAAAATATGAAAATAAAATTTTTCAATATTAATCTTACCCGATGATCATGTAGCTGTCAACTCCGTTGCCCGACAGAAATCTACGGTCGGGATACGCCAGCGATCGCTATACAGGTGGGGGTGTACTCACCAGCGCCATCTGTGGTCAGGTACTCCAGTACTTCTTGTCAACAAGACCTCAATTTTTCCTCTGTCGTGCCACCGGCAAGACCTACATGGATGCGCTGTTGTTTTTGGAGTCTTTTGTTTACGATTTGGTGAAGTATTTGCTCTGAAATTTTAGCCTTCGCTGTACAGGAAGCTTTAGCCTTAGCTTAGCAAGCTTTTGGTATTAATTTGATTCATTGGTTAACGATCTTTGCTTTACTTTGGAATTCCCCTTTGACTACTTCTAAAATTCAAGATGTCTGACCATTCCCAAGTTCCTAAATACAGGCGATGTAGTGTTAGGACTTGTAATAGGCGTCTTCCGAAGGCCTCTGTTGATCCTCACACCGTATGTTCCAATTGTAGGGGAAAATCCTGTCAATTGGAAGATAGATGTGGGGAATGTGCTGGGCTTTTGGAATTCGATTTTAATGAATTCCTCAGATATACTCGTAGGTTAGAGAAGGAGAGAGATAGGAGGAGTTCTTCTCGCTCTTTGGATATTTCCTCTCCCCATGCCCCTCAACCTTTTCCTTCCCCTGTAGTGGTGACCCCCGAACCTGCTACGAGTGCTCAGCCTGCAATGGCTGATATGTTGCGTGCCATTCAGGCTCTCGGTGATAAGGTGGAGTCGTTGGTTAGTGACCGCAATCAGCTTTTGGCAGATGTCAGAGAGCTGAAAGCGAAGAGTGCAGTGGGAAGTGTTAGTGCTAGTGCTGTGCATAGTGTCAGTGTCAGTGTTGCGCATGAGGATACATCTGTGCGTGCCAGTCGTCCTCCCAGTCCGGGACCTCTTGCAAGCTCCCAAGCCCAGGGGAGAAGCAATGTCGAAGGACCAAAGGGTTCGTCAGGCCTTGATCGGCGCACAGATGTACCCTCAGTGGTTGCGGACGTATCTGCTAAGGATCGTCCCTTCCACTCCCAGACGAATGAGCCCTTACATTCCTCGTCTGTGGAAGAGGTTTCCAGGAGGAAACGGTGGACTAAGGTCTCACGACCGCTCAAACGTAAGGTCCCTTCCGAGCTAGTCCAACGGCCCAGGTGTAGCCACTGGGTCAGTTCGGACTCGCCGCAGTCATCTGATGACTGCACACCTCCCAAGAGAGGTAGAGTGGTCCCTCAGCAGGCCTCTGCTCCGACCACAGTAGACCCTAAGTGGTCCATGCTGCAGACTATGCAGTCTCAGCTTGCGGCTTTTATGCAGGAGTATCAGGCAGAGAAGGTTGACACCCCTCCTCCTGTGAGAGCTCCTCCACCGTTGCGCAGTCCTCACTGCCAGACGCATGTTCGTGCTACTCCTTCTGTTTACATGCGTGAGCTGCCGCATCGGGAGTTGCCGGGTTCCAGCACTATGCGGCATTCTCCTCAGCCCATGCAGCATGCTCTGCAGACCTTACAGCATGCTCCGCATACCATGCAGCATGAGCCGCATCCCATGCAGCATGAGCCTCATACCATGCAGCATGAGCCTCATCCCATGCAGCATGAGCCGCATGCCATGCAGCATGAGCCGCATACCATGCAGCATGAGCCGCATCCCATGCAGCATGAGCCGCATACCATGCGGCATGAGCCGCATGCCATGCAGCATGAGCCGCATGCCTTACAGCATGCTCTGCATACCACACCGCATGCTCCTCAGCCCACCGCAGACCCTCCCTCACGCCGGCCCTCTGCTTTTGTTGTTGCCAGCTCACATTCTGTCCAGCAGAGGCATGATGATGGATCCGCAGGTACGCATGCACCCGTTCTGCAGGATTCAACCGTTCAGCTTGCTGCTCTGCCTTTGCCTTTTACTACTCAACTGTCGGGTGAGGAGGTTTCTGAGGATGAAGCTGCCCATCTAGATGACCCTCATTCTGATGTTGAAGGACACAAGTCTTCGCCGCCCTCCTTAGACTTCCGCAAAGTCCTTGCTTTGTTCAGAGAGTTGTACCCTGAACACTTTGTGTCTGCGACCCCTCGTTCTCCTCCCTCCGAGTTTGCTCTGGGCATGCAGTCTACTGCGCCTGCCTTCACCAAGCTTGTTCTCGCCAGATCATCTAGGAGAGCTTTGAGGGTTATGGGGGATTGGTTGCAGTCTAAGAAGCAACTGGGAAGGACCTCTTTTGTGTTTCCTCCTCCCAAGCTGGCTTCTAAGTCGGGCGTCTGGTATGCCACGGGAGAGGAACCTGGCTTGGGGGTTCCTGCCTCTGCCCAGGCCGACTTCTCAAGTCTGGTTGACTCTCCCCGCTGGTTGGCTATGAGACGTTCCAAGATCTGCTGGTCCTCTTCAGATCTTGATCACATGTTAAAGGGAGTCTTTCGTGCCTTCGAGATATTCAACTTCCTCGATTGGTGTCTGGGAGCCTTAAGCAGGAAGACTGCCCCTTCTGACAAGGACTCAGCCATGCTGATCATGTCCAGCATGGACAAGGCAATACGGGATGGGTCTGGCGAGCTTGCGGCTTCTTTTGTATCAGGGGTCCTCAAGAAAAGAGAACATCTGTGCTCCTTCTTATCTGCTGGTATCACCCCTTGCCAGAGGTCAGAGTTGCTGTTTGCTCCTCTTTCCAAGAGTCTGTTTCCGGAGGAGTTAATTAAGGAGATGGCTGCCTCTCTTCTCCAGAAGGATACGCATGACCTCATGGCTTCTTCTGCACGTAAGGCTAAGACCTTACCTTCTGTGACTAAACCTTACCGCCCCCTAGCAGTTGATACACCTGCTTCCAGGTTCATCCCGCCCTTTCGTGGCAGAACCTCCAGCAGAGGAGGTACCCGTGCAGACAGTCACCGTGGCAAGTCCAAGAAGGGTTCCAAGTCCACAAGAGGCAAGTTTTGACTGCCCTCCTCTCCAGACAGCTGTAGGAGCCAGACTCAAGACCTTCTGGCAAGCTTGGGAGAGCAGAGGTGCAGACGCTCAGTCTGTGAAGTGGCTGAGGGAGGGATACAGAATTCTGTTCTGCCGCAATCCCCCTCTAGCTACATCTCCCATCAACCTCTCTCCCAACTACAAGGAGAAGGACAAGAGGCTAGCGTTGCAACAAGAGGTGTCGCTCTTGCTACAAAAGGAGGCAGTGGTCATAGTCCGGGACCATCAATCCCCGGGCTTTTACAACCGTCTCTTCCTGGTAGCCAAGAAGACAGGAGGTTGGAGACCGGTGCTGGACGTCAGTGCGCTCAATGCTTATGTCACCAAGCAGACGTTCACGATGGAAACGACGAAGTCGGTCCTAGCAGCGGTCAGGCAGGAGGACTGGATGGTCTCTTTAGACCTGAAAGACGCATACTTTCACGTCCCCATCCATCCAGACTCCCAACCTTTCCTGAGATTCGTCTATGGAAAGGTTGTATACCAGTTCCAAGCCCTGTGCTTTGGCCTAAGCACGGCACCTCTTGTGTTTACGCGACTGATGAGGAATATTGCGAAATTCCTTCACTTGGCAGACATCAGAGCCTCCCTCTATTTAGACGACTGGCTTTTAAGAGCTCCCACAAGTCGTCGCTGTCTGGAGAATCTCAGATGGACTATGGATCTGACCAAGGAACTGGGCCTCCTGGTCAATTTAGAGAAGTCCCAGCTCGTCCCATCCCAGACCATTGTTTACCTGGGTATGGAGATTCAGAGTCGAGCTTTTCGGGCTTTTCCGTCGGCCCCAAGGATCAACCAAGCCCTAGAGTTCATCCTGAGCATGCTAAGAAGGAACCGATGCTCAGTAAGGCAGTGGATGAGTCTAACAGGGACACTTTCATCGCTGGCCCTGTTCATCGAGTTAGGGAGACTCCACCTCCGCCCCCTTCAGTATCACCTGGCTGCTCACTGGATCAAGGACATGACGCTAGAGACGGTCTCAATTCCTGTTTCCGAAGAGATGAGGTCTACTCTAACGTGGTGGAAGAACAGCATTCTTCTCAAGGAAGGTCTTTCGTTAGCTGTTCAGACCCCCGACCACCGTCTCTTCTCGGACGCATCAGACTCGGGCTGGGGTGCGACATTGGACGGACAGGAATGCTCGGGAACATGGAATCAGGAGCAAAGGACACTTCACATCAATTGCAAGGAGTTGTTGGTGGTTCATCTGGCCTTAATGAACTTCAAGTCCCTCCAGCTAAACAAGGTGGTGGAGGTGAACTCCGACAACACCACAGCCTTGGCTTACATCTCCAAGCAGGGGGGGACTCATTCGAGGAAGTTGTTCGAGATCGCAAGGGACCTCCTCATTTGGTCAAAAGATCGAAGGCTCACGCTGGTAACGAGGTTCATTCAGGGCGATATGAATGTCATGGCAGATCGCCTCAGCCGGAAGGGTCAGGTCATCCCCACAGAGTGGACCCTTCACAAGAATGTTTGCAGCAGACTTTGGTCCCTGTGGGGTCAGCCAACCATAGATCTGTTCGCTACCTCGATGACCAAGAGGCTCCCATTGTATTGTTCTCCGATTCCAGACCCGGCAGCAGTTCACGTGGATGCCTTTCTGCTGGATTGGTCCCATCTCGACCTGTATGCATTCCCGCCGTTCAAGATTATCAACAGGGTACTTCAGAAATTCGCCTCTCACAAAGGGACACGGCTGACGTTGGTTGCTCCCCTCTGGCCCGCGAGAGAATGGTTCACAGAGGTACTGCAATGGTTGGTCGACGTTCCCAGGACTCTCCCTCTAAGAGTGGACCTTCTGCGTCAACCTCACGTAAAGAAGGTACACCCAAGCCTCCACGCTCTTCGTCTGACTGCCTTCAGACTATCGAAAGACTCTCAAGAGCTAGAGGCTTTTCGAAGGAGGCAGCCAGAGCGATTGCTAGAGCCAGGAGGACATCCACTCTCAGAGTCAATCAATCTAAATGGGAAGTCTTCCGAAGCTGGTGCAAGGCCAATGCAGTTTCCTCAACCAGTACCACTGTAACCCAGATTGCTGACTTCCTGTTACATCTAAGGAACGCTAGATCCCTATCAGCTCCTACGATCAAGGGTTACAGAAGTATGTTGGCAGCGGTTTTCCGCCACAGAGGCTTGGATCTTTCCTCCAACAAAGATCTGCAGGACATCCTTAGGTCTTTCGAGACCTCTAAGGAACGTCGGTTGTCCACTCCAGGCTGGAATCTAGACGTAGTCCTAAGGTTCCTGATGTCATCTAGATTTGAACCGCTCCAATCAGCCTCTTTCAAGGACCTCACATTAAAAACTCTTTTCCTCGTATGCCTAGCAACAGCTAAGAGAGTAAGTGAGATCCACGCCTTCAGCAGGAACATAGGTTTCACGTCAGAAACGGCTACATGTTCCTTGCAGCTCGGTTTTTTGGCTAAAAACGAGCTTCCTTCACGTCCTTGGCCTAAATCGTTCGAGATCCCTAGCCTATCCAACTTGGTGGGTAACGAGCTGGAGAGAGTACTTTGCCCAGTCAGAGCTCTTAGGTACTATCTGAAAAGGTCAAAACCTTTACGAGGACAATCAGAAGCCTTATGGTGTGCTGTTAAGAAGCCTTCGCTACCAATGTCTAAGAACGCTGTTTCTTACTACATCAGGCTTCTGATTAGAGAAGCTCATTCTCATATGGTGCTGTTAAGAAGCCTTCGCTACCAATGTCTAAGAACGCTGTTTCTTACTACATCAGGCTTCTGATTAGAGAAGCTCATTCTCATATGAAGGAAGAAGACCTTGCTTTACTGAAGGTAAGGACACATGAAGTGAGAGCTGTGGCTACTTCAGTGGCCTTCAAACAGAACCGTTCTCTGCAAAGTGTTATGGATGCAACCTATTGGAGAAGCAAGTCAGTGTTCGCATCATTCTATCTCAAAGATGTCCAGTCTCTTTACGAGAACTGCTACACCCTGGGACCATTCGTAGCAGCGAGTGCAGTAGTAGGTGAGGGCTCAGCCACTACATTCCCATAATCCCATAACCTTTTTAACCTTTCTCTTGATTGCTTTTATTGTTGTTTTTGGGTTGTACGGTCGGCTAAGAAGCCTTCCGCATCCTGGTTGATTTGGCGGGTGGTCAATTCTTTCTTGAGAAGCGCCTAGGTTAGAGGTTGTGATGAGGTCCTTTAGTATGGGTTGCAGCCCTTTATACTTCAGCACCTAAGAGTCGTTCAGCATCCTAAGAGGACCGCTACGCTCAGTAAGGAAGACGTACTTATTAAAGGCAGAGTAATGGTTCAAGTCGACTTCCTTACCAGGTACTTATTTATTTTATATTGTTATTTTGAATAACTAATAAAATGAAATACGGGATACTTGGCTTCTTTGTTAACATGTATTCTGGTCTCCACCCACCACCCTGGGTGTGAATCAGCTACATGATCATCGGGTAAGATTAATATTGAAAAATGTTATTTTCATTAGTAAAATAAATTTTTGAATATACTTACCCGATGATCATGATTTAAAGGACCCGCCCTTCCTCCCCATAGAGAACCAGTGGACCGAGGAGAAAATTGAGGTCTTGTTGACAAGAAGTACTGGAGTACCTGACCACAGATGGCGCTGGTGAGTACACCCCCACCTGTATAGCGATCGCTGGCGTATCCCGACCGTAGATTTCTGTCGGGCAACGGGGTTGACAGCTACATGATCATCGGGTAAGTATATTCAAAAATTTATTTTACTAATGAAAATAACATTTTTATAGCATTTTTTTGCAAGGACGTACCGGTACGTCCATGGGGGTAAAGGGATGGCTTTTGTGAAACGTACCAGTACGTCTTTTTGCGGGTAAAAGGGTTAAGGTAAACCTGGGTAAAGGAAAGCTTTCAAAGTGTATGGTGAAGGGTAAGGCTTTGATTGAAATTCTTAAGAAAGATTATTGAATCATGGATGTGAGGAGAAATATGGCCTTTAGACATGGAATAGGTTGTATTTATCATTGTTGTGAAACAGTTATGGAAGAGTTTATGAGTAAAGGGAAGGAACCTTATGCACCATACATGTAACTAGAGAAAAGTTATGGTATAACTAATAGACATGCATTGATGGTATAGAATGGAATTCATTGAAGTAATCATATTGATCAAGAACCTTATGCGTGTATATAAATAGAAGGGTTGTGGCCACGCGAGTATAAATGCACATGTAAGCTAGGGATGTTTTGTCTCAAAGCTTGATACATCAGTTAAAGGATGAATGTGACATTGATTATTGTCTTGTTTTATCTTTAGGGTGACCCCTTTGATATGGAAACAGCAAAGTAACGTATAGCTCCTGAATATGTATTCATACATGCGTACAAAGACTTGTTCAGAAGTCTTTCTTAGTGTCAATTAAATGTTAACATTATTGCAAATGATTTTACATAACTAATGGATTTCAAAAAGATTTTGCAAGCAAAAGAAGAATAGTGTAAATGGTATGAAAAAGTTTAATCATCCTGAATAACTGTTTTAATATCTGCCTGTCTAAATTAGTATACATTTTACCAAGAGAGGAAACCTATCGGAAGTAAATAGTATTATATTATCAACATATTACAGGCATGGCAGGACCTCAGGTGGGAAATTGGCAGCAGCAACAGCAACCGCAACCACAGCCGCAGCCACAGCAACCACCAAAAACTCCTGTTGGAACCCCACATCATCAAATGAAGTCTCCTTCTCAACCAAACTATGGCAGAGTAAACTTCGATGGTAGTAAGTGTTGAATTGTTTCATCATATTCACCATCTCTTTCTTCCCAATTTCTTCTATAGAAATCCAGCTTTGGTACTAAGATAAATTGTTTCTTGTTGACATATGAGATTTTCTCATCGAATTCGATTGTGGAGACCTGTTCTCTTCCTGTCGATAACTTCAGCACAGGTTTTCATAAAACAAGAGTTCCTGGAGATCTTCTTTCCTATCCTACTGAATATTAGCTGATACAGTATTTTTTTCTATGATTCTTACCCAGGAGATTTAAAATGCTATTAATTCAGAGGTGCCAACTTCATTGTACTTGCTCGTGCTCAGTAAGTACAATAATAAAGAAAGTCAAATGACTTCAGTTGTGTTTTTCCTTCACATTTATTTCCTGGATTTGCATTTTTATTGTATTTTTTAAGTGCCTTATTAATATGAAGAGAAAAGGGTTTGAGGTCTTTTAAAGTGTATGTTTACATTTCAACGTTAAAGAGGTATATCTTCATTTGTAATATACTCAAATAATGTCTTAAAAGGGTTGTGATAGCCTGGTGGTATCATCCTTGCCTGGTGATTGACAAACTGGGGTTCAAGTCCCGCTCAAACTTGTTAGTTCCTTTGACCGCTGCAACCTCACCATGCGTGTGAGGTAAGAATTGGGATTCCAGGGAGCTTATAGGTCTATCTGCTGGGTTATCAGCAGCGATTGCCTGGCCCTCCTTGGCCCTAGTTTGGGTGGAGAGGGGCTTGGGCGCTGATCATATGTAATATGGTCAGTCTCCAGGGCATTGTCCTGCTTGATAGGGCAATGTCACTGCCCGTTGCCTCTGCCATTCAGAAGCAGTCTTTAAACCTTCAAAAGCTAACAAACAGGCTGTTTTTGGACACATAGTCATTACGCAATTTGTGTTCTATGCCGGGACATGGTCCAATAGTTACTTTTGCCTTTCACGGTCATCATTATGTATCCTTGATGATGAAAAATTATTACTTTGAATAAGATGTAATATCAAGGAGACACATATGGGTACAACTACTGAATCTGATTCTAATGTTTCGATGATGTCATCCACAAGTGTTTTTGAAGCGTCTGCTGAGGGAGTCATGATTTACCCTCTTTCAAATAGATAAGACAATTTTTTTAGTCGCATGAGCAAAGTTTTAATTTTAAGTAATTTTATGCATAGTTACTCAACACGAATGCTATATCCCCCTGGATTAAGTAAGTGATAGAGGAAGCTTTAGTTACAGATTCTAAACCTCAGACTTGAAGACCCAGAGCTCATGACGTTAGGGGTATGAGCACATCCCTGGTGCTCAGAAAGAGCTTCTGTGCCGCAAGTATTACAAGCGTGCATGTGGAACTGTCAAACAACCCTCATAGTCCATTAACCTGCTAGACAGGAACCTGGACACGTTCTCCATAGGTGCTGTGGTGGCTACACAAAATGTGGTTGCGAGCGTCTCGGCTCCCTTGTAGGACAAGTAGCATTTGATTAAGAGCAGATGTTACCCGGTATAAGACTACTATAGAATGAATGCGCAAGTGACTGGCCTTTTCATCTTTCATTCTCCCCTCTCTTGGGGTGAGCAAGCTGACCTCCTCTAACTGCAGGTGGGCACCATCATCCCTTGTGCAACCTGATATATGCATGTATATTTGTAATGTCCCCGATACGATATCCCAGCGAAGTGGAATCAGGTTATGTCTAGGTTAAGTGTGGAGTTTAGCTCCAAATATTACCTTACTTGGTCAAGTCACATTGCTGAGTTCTCACAAATTTACCTAATTGCCCAGGCCATTAAATCTCTCACACATTCTGAGAATTAACGAGGTGTCAGGGTGTATCATTAAGCTCTTGCGAAGCATAGATTAACACCCTGGGACAGGAATCAGCCAATTGGTTTTTGGACTTCCACCCACCTAAGGGTGAGTCTCCACTGCAAAGAGCAAAAGGGAATAATTTGTATTTTTCCTATCTATACAAACCTTGAGCTCTTTACACATACATGACCTGTCATCAGCTAACCCCCAGTTAAGTCCTGCCAGCAATTTAAAAAGTGACTGAACTCAAGCAGCTACTTCCGCTTACTACCGGTAGGTTGTTATACCTCGCTAATAAATCTTTTGGCTAGTTTTCAGCATTTGCAGGATGTAGGTTGGCCAGGGATCAGCCACCTGTTGAGATGCTACTGCTGGAGAGTTATTGGTTCCTTTGATTGGATCCCTTTCTCTGCTAACGGCTCATTTTTCCTTTGCCTACACATACACTGAATAGTGTGGCCTAGTCTTTCCACATTCTCCTCTGTCCTCATACACTAAACAACACTGAGATTACCAAACATTTCTTCTTCGTTCAAGAGGTTAACTACTGCAATGTAATTGTTCAGTGGCTACTTTCCTCTTGGTAAGGGTAGAAGAGACTCTTCCAGGAGAAGGACACTTCAAAATCAAACCATTGTTCACTAGTCTTGGGTAGTGCCATAGCCTCTGTACTGTGGTCTTCCAAGGTCTTGGGGTAGAGTTCTCTTGCTTGAAGGTACATTCGGGTTCACTATTCTATCTTATTTCTCTTCCTCTTGGTATTTTTTGAAGGTTTTATAATTCATATATGAAAGATTTATATTAATATCATTACTCTTCTTAAAATATTTTATTTTAATTGATCATTACTTGTAGTTAATCTATTTTCTTATTTCCTTTTCTCATCACCATCTCCTCCTATGCCTATTGATGCAAAGGGCCTCAGATTTCTCCAGTCATCTCTATCTTGAGCTTTTAAATCAATACTTCTCCAATCGTCCTCTCCTACTTCATGCTTCATAGTCCTCAGCCATGTAGGTTTGGGTCTTCCAACTCTTCTAGTGCTTTGTGGGGCCCAGTTGAAAGTTTGGTGAACTAATCTTGGGCTTCTAACATCCTGCTTTTCCAACAAGAGTTGTAGCTTAGCAAGTAATAAAACAACAACAACAATAACATACATACATACATATACCAAGGCACCCCCAATTTTGGGGGGTAGCTGACATCAAACAAATGAAACAGAAAAGGGGACCTCTTCTCTCTACGTTCCTCCCAGCCTGACAAGGGACTCAACTGAGTTCGGCTGATACTGCTAGGGGTGCCACAGCCCACCCTCCCCCGTTATCCACCACAGGTGAAGCTTCATAACGCCGAATCCCCTACTGCTCCTACCTCTGCGGTCTTCCAAGGCACCGGAGGAAGCAGCAGAGCCTACCGGAACTGCGTCACAATCGCTCTCCATTCATTCCTATTTCTAGCACGATCTCTTGCCTCTCTCACATCTATCCTCCTATCACCCAGAGCTTCCTTCACTCCATCCATCCACCCAAACCTTGGCCTTCCTCTTGTACTTCTCCCATCAACTCTTGCATTCATCACCTTCTTTAGCAGACAGCCATTTTCCATTCTCTCAACATGTCCAAACCACTCAACACCTTCATATCCACTCTAGCTGCTAACACATTTCTTACACCCGTTCTCACCCTCACTAATTCGTTCCTAACCCTATCTGCTTGAGATACACCAGCCATACTGCTTAGACATTTCATCTCAAACACATTCAATTTCTGTCTCTCTGTCACTTTCATTCCCCACAACTCCGATCCATACATCACAGTTGATACAATCACTTTCTCATACAGAACTCTCTACATTCATGCCCAACCCTCTATTTTTTGCTACTCCCTTAACTGGCCCTAATACTTTGCATCATTCATTCACTCTCTGACGTACATCTGCTTCCACTCCACCATTTGCTGCAACAACAGACCCCAAGTACAGTATTTAAACTGATCCACCTCCTCAAGTAACTGTCCATTCAACATGACATTCAACCTTGCACTACCTTCCCTTCTCGTACATCTCATAACCTTACTCTTACCCACATTAACTCTCAACTTCCTTCTCTCACACATCCTTCCAAATTCTGTCACTAATCGGCCAGGCTTCTCTTCCGCGCATGCAACCAGTACAGTATCATCCGCAAACAACAACTGATTTACCTCCCATTCATGGTCATTCTCGTCTACCAGTTTTAATCCTCGTCCAAGCACTCGAGCATTCACCTCTGTCACCACTCCATCAACATACAAGTTAAACAACCACGGCGACATCTCACATCCCTGTCTCAGCCCCACTCTCACCGGAAACTAATCACTCACTTCATTTCCTATCCTAACAAATGCTTGACTACCTTTGTAGAAACTTTTCACTGCTTGCAACAACCTTCCACCAACTCCATATAACCTCATCACATTCCACATTGCTTCCCTATCAACTCTATCATACGCTTTCTCCAGATCCATAAACGCAACATACACCTCTTTACCTTTTGCTAAATATTTCTCGCATATCTGCCTAACTGTGAAAATCTGATTCATACAACCCCTACCTCTTCTAAAACCACCCTGTACTTCCAAGATTGCATTCTCTGTTTTATCCTTAATCCTTTTAATCAGTACTCTACCATACACTTTTCCCACCACTTTCAACAAACTAATACCCCTTGAATTACAACACTCATGCACATCTCCCTTACCCTTATATAGTGCTACAATACACGCACAAACCCAATCTATTGGTACCATTGACAACACAAAACACATATCAAACGATCTCACAACCATTCAAGTACAGTCACACCCCCTTCCTTCAGCATCTCAGCTCTCACACCATTCATACCAGATGCTTTTCCGACTCTTGTTTCATCTAGTGCTCTCCTCACCTCCTCTCTTGTACAAGAATCTCTCTCTCATTCTCATCTCCCATCACCGGCACCTCAACACCTGCAACAGCAATTATATCAGGAATAATAATAATAATAATAATAATAATAATAATTTTAAATTCGCTGGAATAATGTCGACTGTAAAGAGCTCAAGGTTTGTATAATTAGGAAAAATACCAATTATTTCCAAATTTCTCAAATTTTTCCTGTCATATGTTTTTTCTCCACCTCATTACTATCATCTCAGTCGGTTAAATTTTATATTGGTCGTATTTATCCCTTGTCTGGATTTTTTTACCTTCAATTATATTATATGTTTCCTTTTACGGCAAGATTGGGTTACAATGTCTGCATCTCAATTATCTTGATTCCATTGTGTTCTGCTATTAGGAGACATTACTCTCTTTTTATTTAAGAGTTTCCCACTGTCACCAAAAAAAGGCGTAGGCCCTGTCATCTAATAACACAGAGCTATGAAAAACACTTCTGAACGCTCACAGGTGCTTAGAAGGAATGATGGGAGAAGGATGGGTAGTGGTAGTGGTGGTGTTGGTGGGGGGGGGGGGCCAGTAGCTATAGAGAACACCACCTCGTAGTAACAGGGGATGTTGACGAAGGAGAAGATTAATTGGTAAGGGACCTCTGGTAGTGGTTTCACACGCCCCAGTTATTATACCGACACCCTTTAAGGGTGAGCGAGCTGGGTATATTCCTGGCATTCCATGCAACTTTTTTCTCTGGTATATTTAGCAGTATTTATACCTTAGAAATGGTGCTTTAAGGAGCATTTCGCGGAGCGGCACAGGTTGAGCCCAGAAATAGATTTTTCCTTCGTCAAAATCCCTTAATTAGACAGATTAATAAAAAATCTTAGCGATTTTATGCCGTTGTGAAATATTTTAATTTCTTTCTTCTCAAGGCAAGGCAAATGCATCATCAAAGAAGTTTGGGGAAGACGCTTTCGGTGATTTACTCGGATCTCAAGGTTTTAGCTTTACCAGTGGAAAGGACTCTGGCCCCAAAACAATGGCAGAGATGAAGAAAGTCGAACTTGTCAAGGTTATGGACCCAGAGAAGCTCAAGGTATTTGACTTATCTTCACAGATTTGTTTTTCTTATGCCTAACATGATGAAACTTTTGTTTTAAACAAAACTCACTTTCATACTGTATTTATTTACCTCAAACTAATCACACAGCACTGAACTTATTCGTAAATTCCCACTAGTTGGAAACCTAACTCCTATTGAATTCATTCAGTTTTAATTGACTCTTGAATGTCATGGATTGATTGCAAGTAAAACATCTTGGGATTTCAAATCAATGTATACCCAGATGCTCAAATATTGATATTTTCTTACATGGGCTATCTTAGTTACCTTGGAAATTATTACGTATATTACTTTATATCCATGAAATACGATATAATAGCATAGAGTAACCAAATAAAAGATAGCTCTAAAAATTTTCTGTTCCCCTATCATAAAGAATCTATTGGTATTTGTAATTATTTTTGTTTTGTACACATTAAAATGTTTCTTAAGGTCATTTTATTTTGTACAGCACAGGAATTTTTAAAATAATTATTTGTTTTATAGTACAGTACTAAACATTTTATGCTCTCCTTTCTTAATAGGTGATGGAATGGACGGAAGGTAAAAAGAAAAATATTAGGGCTCTTCTTTGTTCCTTACATACAATAGTTTGGGAAGGAGCTAAGTGGAACGAGTGTGGAATGCATCAACTTGTTCAACCAAATGATGTCAAGAAAATGTATCGTAAGGCTTGCTTAGGAGTTCATCCTGATAAGGTAAGACTTTTGTTTCTTATTAATGAACTTATGAAATTGTTTTGACTATTGTGGCATTCTGTATACACTAAAACCTCCTTATCAGCGGGTGCAGAATTCTGCAGATAACGGCGACATATAACTCCAAGAATGTTTTTCCCTCATTGGAAATATTTACGTATAAATTGCAATTGTACTTTAATTATAGAATACACAACAAGAGTGAATTTAATATTCTATAATAACAAAAGAAAATAGTACATAAAAATCTTATGCTGTACTGACAAAATATCCCTATTTCTCTCTATACTGTGTCTTTTAATGAGATGTTCTATACTAAACTGTTGAGTATAACAAATGCAGGTACTCTATAGCATATATTGCTGTAGTAATAACATAGTAATGAAACAGCTAATACACATACAATTTATCACCAACATCTGCAATCTATTCACTGCTAAGTGTGTCAGGTCATATACCCATAATATATTAAGATTTTACCAATGAAAACTATTAAAAGAGGCTCTAAATATATACAGTACATATATATTAATGTGATATTTGATGATATGAAAAGATTCTAATATTCTCTCTCTCTGAAATGGGGTTAAAATTGGTTTTATTTAATTTTTCTTTATTTCTATGACCCTCCCCTGATGTTCTTATTGCTTCTTCTCCAGAAGTTGTTTATTTTTTACCAAACCCCATTTTTTTTTTGCCATTTTCTTTCCATTCAAGACGCATGCCCCTAGATAGGTAATGACACAAACTAGCAGTTGATGGTAAGGAGGCCATTGGTAGCACCTTCAGTTTTTCCATCACTTCAGTGATATTAGGATTATTAAATTTCAAGCCATCTTCCCAGCTGACTTTGTTAGGATTTCTATCCAAGAAAAGCACAGTGCTTCAAATAACCAGTGTGAGGAGACCATGTCTCATGGTTCCTCTCGGAAAATATGTTTTCAATTTCAAGTGTTTATGGAACTGGAGAGCATACACTGCGCAGTGGTAGAGCCTTCTCTTGTGGGTGGTAAGCTTGACTCGTTTGCCCGGTTCTTTTACTTACATGACTTCCATAGTTGGGTCTAGGGGACATAATCACAAAGTGTTTATTCACTGCACCTTACAGAATAGAGTTCCTCTCTTAGAATCTCAGTCTTTAATTTAGTCATTCTGCTGCTAAACCCCTGCAGTTCCGTATTTCTAGTCACTTTTAGACATCTAGATTATGAGGAGGAAGACCGAGTAGGTAGTCTGGATCCTTATATTCCTCCCGCTGAAGAAAGTGCGCTTAAGGAACTCTTAATTTTATTTGGTAGTTGATTTTTCATATCGTTGATCCTCTAAACTTTTTGTTATTATAGGTGATATATCAGCTAAAGCTAGTCAATTGTATCACGTTCCGGATGACCATGCGTTTTCATTTGCTAGAAATTCGGTCACTAGCTCTTCGCAGGTTTACATTAGTTGGGCAAATACCAACAGATGATTTTTATTACCCCTATGATTCTGGCTGTAAAAGAGACTTGAATATTATATTTGGTTATTTGTATTCGGTGAATAACTATTGTTAAAAATGATAGTATTCATTGAAGAACTATAGTTAGAAATCATAGTGTTTATTTTACAAATGCTATTTCCTCTAATTATTAGCTTAAAGCTGCCTTTAAGACTATACAGTATATACTTCTCAATTCCCCCTTTTCAAAGTGGATAAGAGCCATTAAATGATTATTAGTCTTATTGAAAATAGCTATTAATTCTAGTTTCACTTAATTTCTTAAGTTTTCGATGCTTCAAGAAGTTTTGACTTGCACATGACTAATCAGTTACCTAACATTGTTAATATCGTGTCTGAATGGCTGTATGTGCTGTTCTCTTACAAGTTTGGCCTCTAGGGCATTGCATCCCTTTCTTCTGTGAAGTAAACGGAGGGTTTAGTTCTTCGCATGCTTAAACTAGCGTCTTCATCTCATATACACCAGTTTCCTTAAGATAGCGCACGGTTCTTTCTCCTCCACAAATTCTTTCTTCCTCCTATTAATTTCTTTGGACACTTCTCAGAAGGAAGAAGCAGTAGTAGTCAGTCAGGAGACCTCTTGTAGGAGACTCTATAAGACTTCTAGTATTCACTCTTCTCTTTCAGGAATGAGTAACAAATCTCAACCCGCTAACTGTTACCTTAGGGTTTGGTCAGGTGGATCTGTAGGCTTTACACTTTGTGCACAAGCTTGAACAAAAAGGAAACCAGAAGTTTTTCCAGTATTTTAACTAGCCTGTAGCTTTTTCTCTCCTTACATTAGGGTCCTTGAGAAGAATTATGGAAGTCTTTTCTTATGCAGATCCCTTTCTGGGGATTATTTGCAATGTGGAAAAATAAAAAAAAAAAAGTCTTGTATTTCTGAGACCTTTTTATTCAGCAGGTATCTGAATTGCACTTTGGCTGATGGTGTCAGTGGACCCATGATGCCGTTTCTAATTTAGTGTTGAAAAAAAAACAATTTTGCCCTTATACTAGCAAGTCAGTAATGAAGGGACAAAAAAATCATGGAGCTGCTAGTGGCTCATATGCTTGACAAAACCAGGCTTTGCCTTATTACCGAACAAGTTTCTTAGAACTTTTTGCAGAGGCTACCAAGACCCCTGTCACAACCAAATTCATTGGAGTCTTTTGATGCCATCCATGACTCATAAGTTTAAATCTGAATTCAGTCTTTACACTTTTTCTCCTTCCAAGAAACAAGGGTACTTAGGAAAACCTTGTGCTGCTAACAAACCATTCCCCATGTCCCATGGGCCTCAAGGTGAAGTGAGAGGCAGGCTTTTTCTGTTCCAGTCACACTGGGAGATGACGTAGGCAGAACCGTGAGTTCTCCAGGTTCTCAGGGAAGGTTAACGCCTTTCTTTAGCAAAGGATCCTCTTTAGGTAGATTTTCCAGTAGCATTCACTATCAACAACAACTCAAGACAAATTCATGACCACCCATGTTCTCCACAACAGCCTACGAGGCACTCTTGATTACTTGCTACCACCACCAAGATCCTTGCCAGTGATGACTCCTGGCCAGCGCACACATAGTACCTTTTTAAAAGTGGTGAAAAGCCTTGTGAATCAAAATGTCATCAAGGTAGTATGTACGGCCATCCCAAATTTTTATAGTCACTCATTCATCATCCTTAAAGCATCAGGAAGTTGAGGACTGGTCCAAGGTGTTTTAACAAATTTGTCACCCTTTGAAGATTCTAAATTGAGACAAATCTGTTAGCTTTTTAATCCATCCAAGAGAATGATTGGATGTTATCTTTAGATTTTTTACACCGATTTTCACGTCACCATTCACTAGAATTTGAGGAAGTTTCTGAGATTTCATATTCATAGGGAAGACCTATCAATTCTGCATCCAGTGCTTTCGTCTAAGCACAGTTAAACAGATGTTCCCAGTAGTTGTAGCTCCTGTCGCAAAGTGGCTTTATTTCCTAGTTATAATAGTTCTATACCTCCTCCTTTCCTTCTCACTGCTTTCCACTCGAGACAACCACTCTGCGTATTACCGGCAAAGTAAAGTTTATTTATTCCATACTTATTGATTTATTCTATTATTACTTTTTATGGTTTGTGTTATTTTGATAATGTTAAATTTTTATAAAAAATGGCCCATAGTAGGAGCATCCTTGGATGGGTACGGAACTAATTACGTATTGATTAAATTGATTCGGTGTTTAAACATGGTTTTGGAACAAATTATGTTCAATCTCCGATATATCATACTGCGTATGAAGTACTGAGCCTACTTGCTTTGTCTCTCCCTATTACTCTAATATATAGTCCCTTTATATCTCATGTCCTGTGCAAGAAGGGTATTCAATAGACTTTAAAAATTCCTTTTACTTTCAGTGTACTGGAGCAGAGCACGAATCTCTAGCCAAACTGATCTTCATGGAGTTGAATGATGCCTATTCGGAGTTCGAGAACGACCCAGCTCAGCAGCAGATGTTCAAATAATAGGGTCATTACATTAGTTGTGATGTTTATTGTGAACAATGTTGAAGTAGCTTAAAATTTACTCACACCATAATCATATGTTATGTATATTGTCCTAATTTTCATATTTTTTACTTCTATTTATCATGTCATACATCCCATGATTATCAACAATATATTGTTGTAGTTGGTACATAATCATTCCTTTAAAAATTGTGATAATTTAGAAAGCCAGTCTGTGCCAGGAACCATTTAATTTTAATTGTTTCAAAATTTTATCCCTGCATGGACTGTTTATCAAAGTATAGAAAATGTTAATCAGTTCCTTTTCCGCTAATTACAGTATACAAATGAACTGTATCAGATTTTTGTTTTCTTCCACCAGCTGATCTGAGAGAAGAAAGGCGTATAGGGACTGTGATTTATTCATAGTATTTTTTTTTTTGCAACTTTCAAGGAATCATAGAGGACTATTATTACAATAATTAGTTTTGTTTGTTAGGTAAGTATTGGAAATTTTACTTATTTACTGTAGTGACATCTTTTTGGTTAGAATTTTGTAGCTTTACAGAATGCCCCCAAACTTACAAACGTTCGGAGATGAAACGCAAATTCAAATGATGATAATAAAGATAAGATAAAGAAATATTGTAATAAAACAATGTTATATCCTTTAGTAATAATGTAAGTAAAACAACATTTGTAATAACCGGATATCTATTTCATATGAAACCTGACTATTTGTTGACTTTTGTGTTTGGAAAACATAGGCATGGGATTCAGATTAGCTCTACTGTAGCCCAAAATTTAAAAAAATTCTACTTCCAAACAGTCTTGGAACCTATTAAGTTGAGGGCATTCCGTATTGGTATTTTGTATAGATCGAGATATGTTCAAGTCACTGTTGAGTAGGTAAATTTTTCCTGTTTGTGTTCAGTTGATTAGCATGTTTCAAGTAGACGTTTTGCTTTATACCTGTTCTGTTGTTGCAGAACTTTTCATTCATATTTCTGTACCTGAATATTTTGTCAAGTGAAATAATTGTAGTTGAAAATGTCCGATTCCTTTCAAATTGATTGAGGTATATTTCAATACCATCATTATAGGGAATTTATTTAAATGAGGATGTGACTACGTATATATGGTGCTCATGTTTAAAATTAGTGTTGATCATGTAAGGTCTAAGAATACAGTGATGTGTCACAACATGTGGAGATCGGTTCCTGGTTTAAAGTCTAGTCACCATTTCCTTATATGTTACCGACAGCTTGATTGTCGTAGCATTACCAATTACGTTGATGGATTACTCGTTTAGTTTGAAATACAGTGGCATACGTTGTTGTTAGACCATGATTCTCATGATCTTGTCATTTAATTTTAAGCACTAGCCCAATCTGTAACTTAATTAATATTTTAGTTTTGAATAATTTGTGCTTCAAAAATTGTATTAATGACACGATTCTCGTTTCTTTTGTGATAGCTCGAATCTCTCTTAAGTACAATTTAGTTGACATTTACTATATTCTTGAGCATATTCATAGTGAGAGAGTTTTACAGCTCCGGCAGTTTTTAATAACTTACAAGTTTGTTTGAAGCTTATCATAACTGGTAACCATTTCTACATATTATTGAAGATACAGGTTATTTTCATTTTCTATATTTTTTTAAATTTTAGAATTCTCTTGGTTGTGTTCCCAGTTTTTTGAAACATTAAAAGAGTATAATTTAATTGAGTATTGAATAATAACAATATTTTTTAACTTCATTTACATGGAGATATAATGTAGAAAAATCTGCTTTCTGACTCAAGTGCTTGGTTACATTTCTAGGTTTCATTATAAAGGAAAACTGAAAACTATTAGTAGTGTATTCTCGTGTTCTTACGATTTGATTTTTGTGTTCATAAGTATCTTAGAATTAATTTTTTGTACTATTCAAGTAACTGTATTTCTATAATTCTTTTTTGTGCAAAGTTTTGCATCTGTTTTACTTTCTGGTGCATGAAACAAAGGATTGTATAGTTTTGCAAGTAGACCTAGTAGTAACAAATGATTTACTACGGAGTCGTATTAGAAATTCCCCGACAGACTAACCCCCTTGTTGGTTGGGTCCATCAGAAAACTACTTTTGTAAAATTTTTGTAGTAGTTGTATTTGAATTAGCATGTTACTTATTTAGTCATACTTATTTGTGATAATTGATCATTCATTGATAACTGCTTGGACTTGATTATGGTTTTGACAACTAAAAACGCGAACGAGTATGTAAAAGGTTTGATGGCATGCCTCCCCGTTTGGTAAAAATCATGCAGTTGGCTTAGTAATGTGAGATCAAAGTCTTCTTTCAAGTTCATTTGGTAGTGATCTCAATTGATGAATGACACAGAATGTAATAAGACGAATATGTATATAGATAAAATCTTTGGCTTCACTATTTTATAAAATTATACACCCATGATCTATGAAAACTGCCTAAATGAAACTTATTAATCTACACCCTAAGGCTAGCTATTCCATTTTCATACAGGCCCATCCCAACTAAAACTCTACATAACTAATGTCTACTGTATATAAATGTATGACCAATTAAGTTTCTGGGAAGGAGGAGTTAGAAAATATACTATCAACTTTGGAGATGAACTATACAAGGTTGTGCACAAATGCAGTAATACAGATGTTATTTAATATATATGAAATTCTGCAAGTTATGCAAGTCACTAAGTCTTATGGTTAGGTACCTAACCCAATTTCTTATTTAGGACTATTATGATGACCTTGGAGTGAGTAGAGATTTGTCTCGACCCTGTGAAAGAACCCTAAACAAAGAATTTATTTATTACATTCTTGTAATGCAAATTAAAATTAAATATAAAAAAAAACATGAAAAAATTTTCAACCCTGATCCATTTAGAATCACATTTACAATCAACTGGAAAATTTTTAAAATTTATAACAATTTTCATTTATAAACCACAGAAATGTGGATAGCATACAGAGAACAGTAATAGAAATAACTTTGAGATAGGTATGGTAATTTCAAGTCAAATCACAGTATGATAAAGCGGTAAAAATGAGGAAAATGAAGACACCTTACTTGAAAACTGTCTTAGATGTTCATTTGGAGTACACAGCTTACTTCAAGGTTACTGTGTTCTTGGTCACAGTATAAAAGAGAACTTTGGTCATTACATTCCCAAAAATTTTACCAAGAACTATACTCTAATTCAATTTTGCAATGCTCCAAAATGTTCTTTTTTGTGGACCAAGTGCCTCTGTAACTAAATAATTATGATACATTGTGTCAACTGTGATCAAAACTACTATGCAAGACTCCGAGATTTTTGAGTTTTATGTATCGATTAGAATTTAAAGATAGTGTGTCTCACAGTGAGGATAGAGGAGAGGAGATCAAGGGGGAGGCAGAGGACAAAGTACATGGACAGTATTGTGGTGGTCTTAGAGGGTAATTATACTCCAAATCAAGTGATACTAATGGCTAGAGACGAGGAGAGGCGGAGGGGACTGACCGCCAATGTCCAGGACATGGCACTTCGTGAATAAAAAGAAACGTGTGACAAATCACTTATGGCTGTTGGGAAAGAAAAATTGGAAGTGGGAATCAGAAGTTTTAATGACGTATAATACCTATGTAAAAGCTGGAGCTTGAAAAATGATTAGAAACAAACTACAATAATTATATACAGTGTGTGGTTCAAACTAGGAACTATAAAAAAATACTTTAGAAGTGAATATCTGTACAGGCCAAGAAAGCAATGCAACTTTATGAAGTCAGAGAACATTTTTATTCAGAATAGATTTGCATTGTATATACCATAGAATCTACTTGAAACTATTTGAAAGGAAGAAAACTTAAATTAAAGATATATTGAAATCTTTAAAAAAAAGTCTCGACATCACAATGTTAATCTGTGGGGCTGAAAATTTGTCAACTAAAATTTGGAATGGAGATTTGTGGAAGTGAAGGCACAGGAGTTGTGGAATTTCACAGTAACATTGAACAGTGTTTCAGGAGATAATGATGATGAAAATTTGAAGGAACATTAGAGGCATTATCCCAAAAGGAAATACAGAGCATTTTCAATAACTCCAATGTTAAAACAGACAAATGAACTTAAACCTATATACACCAGCCGGGTAAAAGTAAATAAAGATGCAAAAGCAACATCTGGAAATTGTAGCCTTCATACTGACATTTGTACAAATAACGACCAATCTTAACTAATGACGCGCCCTAAGTCGTTAAATGGTTCCAAGAGACCCACATACGTTTTCTGTACAGTATACTGAACACGAAAAAGCACTTCCAGCTTGGTATCATTTTATGTAAACCAGATACTACATCAATAAGCTTCCATGTGAAGTACAGCACTGTACAGTAGAGCACTTCATTGTTATTGTACGACGTAAGTTTGGGTAAAACGACAATGTGGATGTTATTTTTATATTTATTATTTAAGGATGAACGATTTAAAGTCTGAACTAACATGTTCTAAACCAGCGGAAAGAGGGTTATAACGGTTACAACGGCATTCCAAAATGCAAACTTAGATCCCCATAAGCAGAATAGCTATCACCATGAACCATTATCTAAAGTAAAAATAAAACCAATGATGCTCTAGAATTTTGGAGTGCATGTGAATTATAATATAAATTTCAAGAAATAATTGAAATAGTTTTTAATGGTTAATAAAGCAGACTGCATAGTTTTCCATAGACACATTTACAATTTGCATTTCCATGAAAAATCATGATGAAGAATTTATGAAAAAAATATTTATAAAAGGAAATGGTATTGTAAATTTGTAAGACTTTATCACCTTACTTTGGTGAGTTTCACTAACTGCAAATGCTATTCTAACACTTCTAAAGAGGATATCCGTATTAGGGAAACATTGCGGCTTTTCAGTTAACACTAATCTTTGTTTATGCAACCTGAATGTAATTAATTCCATCCATTATCCACATCTTCATACTGTCTCGTCCTCAGTCCCTGGAGAAAGTACAGGGGGGAACTGTCATACATACTGTACGCACTGCAGAGTAATACTGTATATGTTAAAAGTATTCTCAATATGTAAAAAAAGATAAAAACGTGCCTCGTGTACAACCATAACCTTTCTGCCAATGACACTATATTGTAGTGGATTTATAGTGCACTTTCAAAATGTGTCAAAATAATCACAGAAATGTGTTTGCTAGAACTGTTAATTATATTTAGCAAGCGTTGAAGCTTTAAATGACTAAACAAAGTTATTTTTCCATAATCGATCAACACTTTCATTCAGTTCGAGATCTGTCTTATGTTCCATTGACATATCGTTCATTCTGAATGGTTTACGATTGTTTATAATGAAGCCATGACACCCTGATACTGTACTAATAGTATTTATGTGACTTGGTACCAGTACGTACCTCAGTTGACCTAAGCAGAAAATTAGATATATGATTATTAGTTGACTTTTTATATAGGTAGAGGATATAAGGGTTTCACTTACAGCTCCCCCTCCCCCCACTCCTATAAGGGGGAAAGGTGTATGGGTTACGTTAGATTATTTATGTACATACTGAGCACAGTTATACTTATAAATACACTATACGGTAAAGTTACAGACATAATCAAACCCTTAAATCTAGCCTTGAGGCGAGTTTACACGGTCCCGAGTTCGACAGACAAGTGTTTGAAGTGATGTTCGAACGTGAGAACGGGGTACTGTGTTTGGTTGTCGAACGGTTCAAAGAAAGTCTGTTATAGCGTGACTTTTGTGGGCAAGGCTTCATCGTCCACAAACCTTATGCATATTATGACTGACTGCTACCTCTTTGAACTGTTTGACAAGCAGGTTTGACCGTGTAAACCCCGCTTTAGAGATCTGAACTTCAAGTTAGCGGCGTTGATAGAGATATTAAGATCAGATGATATCATAATTTTAAAACTTAATAGTACGATTATCATCGACCTGATAACTGGATTCAATTCAGAAAAAAACATTACATCGAAAAAGTAAATGAGGCCTGTGCAGAAATCGGCCGTGCCCATTTGACTTCCGGATATTTGATAAAAATTCCATAACATAATTTGAATGCAGAGAATGTGCTATAATAAAAACAGTTATAAGTTGTTTTTCATTGACATTGTTTCTTCCAATTCTGAAGAATAAGTATTTAAATATTGTCAAAATGAGTTTTAGGAAACTGATATTTTAGATGAAATTAAATTTTTTATACATGTGTATATATATATGTGTGCTAATGCATTATGTATGTATATGTATATGTATGATTGTATATATACTTGTATATATGAATAGATAAAAAGAAACATTTTGTCCCTGCCATTGGAGAGTTAAGAATTTATCTAAGAATTTATCTGTGTAGTCTGATTGAACTATTTACATATGAAAATGTGTTAGAATTAGTTATTAGCAACTGTAGATTTTGTTTAATATTTTTAAAGATTTACAGATACAGTATATGATCTGTGAGCAATTGTAGAAAATTGTAAATATTTGAAGAAAATAATTAAATGTTTATTAGTTTGAAAAAAAGAAATGCTGTTGAAAGTTTTGTCGTTGTTCATCCACTATAGGTTAAATTGTAGTTTTTATGCGAAGCATCAGAAGAGAATTAATGTAACTTATGTACTGCTCTCAGATCTATCAGTGGAAGAAAGCAAAGGTGTTCAATATTACATTTTTTTTTTTATTGTTACGGCTAGGTGACTGGCTTTCCGTTAGGTTATATATAGATTATATATATATGTGTGTGTATATACATTCAGTATACTGTATAAATATATACATATATAAAACATGTTAGACTTGAGAAACATGAATTGCTCTTCCTAATTCGTTAGTGCGAGATTAATTTTATTTTAACATTTTTATTAAAATAAGCCAAATAGTCCATCAGTTCATGATTGGCGCTTGAGTTTGAATGCATAACAGTAGTGTGTGGGTATGCTGAAACTTTAGTTGTGTGCTTTTGCATGCATACACAAGCTGTTTCTCTGTATTTACAAATACCAGTTTTGTAGCATTCTAGAAATGATCTTCCCCACAAATAAAGGTATCACTCAAAAGTATTCATCCGTGGTTAATTTAGATCATAAAAAGAAGCAGATATATGTGGAACCATTATTAGCATTTTTAGTCTTGAATAAGAGTCCTACTATAGAAGTCATATCAGCTTTTAAAAATATAGATCAAAGTCGTCTTCCTAGTTTTCATGGGCTGGAAGAAGTTTTCTTTAGGATGAGTAGAATCCTTCTTAACTGGTTATTGATCTAACAGAATTTGTATCATAACTAAAAAATATTTACAGTATTGCTGAAGCCTATTCTACTGTCTAGTCAGATAATGCTGTATACTTTAGTTTAGTTTTGTAATTTAATTTCTTTTATGATCAATAAATAATTTAGGCTAGTTTTAATAGCCTTAGTACCACACGTTTCAGAAGAAGGGAGATTTGAACATTTCTTTTAAGCAGAAAGAGACTTGATATTTTAAGGTCCAAGTTATGTGTACAGATACGATAGTCCTCGGCATAATTCAGACCTTATTTCTAACAATGCAGTGTCCTTTGTAAGATCTTAAATCTTAATCTTTGTATGTCTAGAAAGTTTTATGTGCATTTTAGTCTACTCTTCTTTGATAATGAACAGAGAATAACATGTTATGTATTACATTGAAACCAAAGGTTTTGGTTGATTATACAGTATATTGCTAACATTAAATCCTATATTGGATTTTATGATAAAATACCAAAGGACCCTTTCTTTTTACCTGTTAAATGCTTACTCCGTTCTAATTTGGCTTAAATAGCACCATAGAAATTTGCAGATAATAAAACAAATTAATAACTATTATACCTCATCTAACCATAATAAAACAAACTAAGCTAAGCTAATAATGTCAGTCAAGATGTAAAGTTTGATGAGGCATTCCAAAGTACCAATTGAAATCCACTGTTGTTTGAGGGTTCCAAGATGCCTTCTTAGTCCATTATTGTGTTTTATCAAGATTTTTGCAATTTAACCTTACTTATTCAAGAAAAACATTTATTCTTACAAAATAGATTAGCATAAATTCTCCACTTATTTGTCTTATTGCTTTAGTCAGCCAAAAACATCAAAGCTAATCAAAAAACATAGACACGGATTTCTTCAATTTAATGGCCTACTTTGTTCATGAAAGACACTGAATGAATACCATAGTTATGGGTTTGCAGTTTCCATCCCATACTTTTTTCGATACCCAAATCTGATGGGGATTTAGGCAATAAAGACAAAGACCACAGAGGGTGCTCTATTCTGCTCCCCTTAAATCTACCTACAGCTAAGTTGCTGAAGACAGACTGTGCATCATTTTAAATATTCTTGGAACAGTATTAAATTTTTTTTTCTTTAATTTAAGCAAAAAAGTCCTTTATATATGCCCTTTGGAGTAGTTCACTGAATTAGGGCTTTCAAGCACTATACACAATACTTTTTTCAACAGGGTTTTCTCAACAATGTCCTCAGACCACATCTCCCTCAAAAACTTGGCTTATTCTATATTCAAAGGTAGGGTTTGTTCCCATACAAACAAACCTTTCGTTATTTATGTGGTTATACTTTTGGCGGAGCTAGAAGACAGCCATTAGATTTAAAATGCGAGGTGGCGACTCAGCTGCCTATACTGTATGTACTCACACAGCTGTGAGCTACGTCACTTTTTTATTTTGGCTGGTAGAGAGCGGACGTCTCAGCTTTCTCCTTTCAAGGCTTGGCCATTTAGACTATTGCTATACACTTATCCTTTTTCTCTTCCAGATGTGACTATTTTTCCCCGGAGGGGAAGAATTTTTTTAATTCTCTCTTTGTTTCTTCTTCAGCGCTTATAGATGACATCGGGGTGCAAAGTCATCTGCTGCAGCTGAGGCTGTCTTAGCTGTCTACGAGGTCCACCTCCCGTTCACCCATCCGTTGACTCCTGCTGACGACGAATCATCTTGCCACCTCCCGAATCTTGACATCTCACAATGATCCGCAATTTCTCTTTTTCTCCCAACAGGCAACGTTCCAGCCCGCGTATGTAACTTCCGTCTGTTGAGGATTCCGAGACTACAGACGATTGTCAACTTGTGGCCTGCCCCCCAATGGCCAGAACAACCGATTATTTTTTCCTTAACCATCGCAGGAGTGAGACTCATCACCTCATCTTCCTGGTTGATCAGGATGTCGTTCGCGACAATCCAATGATGAGATCAGAATTTTTTTCTGTTCAACTATTGCTGGGGCAATACTCATCAAATTGCCTTCCTGGTCGGTCAGGGTGTTGTTCGTGACAATCCAATGATGAGATCAGAATTTATTCTGTTCAACGATCACAGGGGCGAGACTCATCGCCACATCTTCCTAGTCAGTCAGGATGTCGGTCGCGAAACTCCGAAGTTGTTCCTTCTAGACGATCAATGATTGCCATATGGATCAAAGATTACTCATGATCTCGACACTCTTCTAACGGAAGATGTTCATGATCACGAGATCGAAGGTTATCACGATCTCGACGCTCTTCTTGAATACGATCACAGTCACGAGTTAAACTCACAATTATGAGATCATAGGTCTTCCCGATCTCAATGCTGCTCTTCTTAAAGATGAACAACTGTTCAGTCTCCCCTTCGGGGTATTATTCCAGCAAGATTCCCGTCCTTTGTTCGGGAAATCCCTACTGGGGAAACTCAGAAACAAACCTTGGCTTTTTCTCAATTTGAGATAGAGCATGTTAAAGGGAAACAGTTGAAGGGAAACAGAGCGCTGCTCGTAGGTTCCCCGCCAGGTGTGAGAACTTCCTCTTCCGAGGGAGTTTCTCTACGCAACCCTTGAGGACGCTCACGAGCTAAACGCTCATGATCACGAGCAAGACGCTCACGGTCATGAACTACACTCTTACGATCACGAGCTACACTCACGTGATCATGATCGAGACGCTCATGATCACGAGATATTATTCTGTTTCATGGTGTGATAATAGTGATTTCCTCCACTTGTACCAGGACACATGACCCAAATTCTATAAATTCATTAAAAAATGCAATTGGAGGGGAAATTAATTGTCTACTTGAAGGAATACAGTTGAAATAGTAACACAAAGCTTTCCTTAAACCTTAATTCAGAATAAAGAAAATTATGAATGATATTTATGGAACAACACATATATGATTGCTACATGAGCAGCTCAAACAATGATAGTTTTATGTCTACTTTAGGCTCCAGAGCCTTTAAATATGTAGCCACGAGACTATATAACAAGCTCCCATGAAACATTCGAATGATTGAAAACATTAACGCTTTCAAGAGGAAACTGAAGACTTTCTTATTTCAAGAGTCCTTTGACAGTGACGATTTAACAGTAAATGAACAATACGCGATATGAAACGTTAAATATTCTGAACGAACAAGGTAAAACGATAGTGGAGGTCCGGTAAAGAGCAGGGTTTCCCTACTCTATGGGACCAGAAAAGCAGCCATCAAAGTAAAGTAAGTAAGTAAAGTGTCAGTTGAGGTTGCAGGTTTATGAGGAACATCAATCCTATTCAGATGTATTTAGGTGTCACAGCATGCCACACTGGTAAAGTGCTGAGTTGGCACTCATGAACTCTGTTGTTTAATTCCTACTTGTTCTACCCATTCTATCCAGTTGCAAATGGGTACAAACACCAAGCTGGGAGTCAAAGGCCGAAGTGTAAGGGCTGGTCACCTTTTCTATCATTTTGGGGCCTTACGGTAGTATGGAATCAACTGTAACTTTTGAGTACTGGGTATATCCACATGGCCCAAATTCATAAATCCAATTCAATCCAACTCATCCAGCACCCATAGGAGTTCCACTGACACTATAACCTGCTATTTTCCAATCATTCTCCATCCCCCCTTCAACATTATCTAACATTACTGTATATATCTCTGATTTCCCTTTCGGTATCATTTCTCACTCTACTCATCTATTCTTTCACCAGCCAATTTAGAAAATCAACATCATGATCAAAGTAAGTGCAATGCTTATACAATTACCACATTCAGTAATGACATCTTTCTTAGGTAATGTTATTACACAATTACATAAAAAAATGAATACAGTGCATTTAATTACTGTATATAGAAACTACCCTGTCTTATTGTTTATCACATCTCTTTTGTTCCCAGTTAAAGTAATTAGATTTCAGATATAAGTCAGGGTGTGAATGTTAACATTGTACTTTTGGTTTCACTTAAATAATTCTCTTTAAAAAAACCTTTATTGATTATAAATTGTTCCTACATTATACATTTGTATTGGTATTTATGCTAACAGCTACACAAAGCCCAATGCAGAGCTACAGTACACATAACTTGGCTTACAAATCTGTCCATAATAGGAAAACAACATTAAGTACATTTTTTCTCTTCAAAATTATTGATTACTTTATGAATCTGAACGAAAACAACAACATACTACTACCACAAACAAAGGAAATAAAATTTTACAACATTCATTCAAAACATTCTGATGCACGGACATTTGAAGGGAAACATTTGAGGTAACTCAAAACAGCACAGATGGGCAAGTTAGTTTGCAGCTTCTACTTGAACAAGTGTTAATACACTTCCTTGGTGACGGTCTTGATGACTGGAGGAGAAATTTGGACGGTTTTGACAACTGGAGCAGAATGTTGGACTGTCTTGATAGCTGGAGCTTGGTTCTGTGAAAAAAAATTCACTTTAGGCGAAGCTTGACCAATTAATTTGGTTTAACTTTTTTTTTTCTTATATCCCTAGAATTGAATACGTACAGTAGTCTTGTTGTATTGTACGCAAGCTTCAATATAACTAAATTTGAATTTGAGAAAATCCGTACAATAGTAACAATTTATGTTTACTTTGTTCTGGGAGCGAGCTCGAAAACAAAAATGAAAAATTTACATCCCCTAACATCGGAAATGAATACGATATTAGAAAATAAAATATTAACAAATTAACTCACACTTTGAGGAAGAGTTATGGCTGGTGAGTGGGACAAGAGGGAAAAGGATGAAGAGAAGCAAGGGTTACTGCTTGGAGGGAGAATCTTCCTCCATGAAAACGTTATTGGGAGTTCTCTCTCTTGAAAGAGGTTCACTATCATTAACTGGATCACTTACTTTACACGTTTTGGACACTTGGCCGTCTTTTAACACTCTTGCATTCAGTTTTGAACCTATGTAGGTATGACTGCTTTTGCCTTTTCTTTATAAGGCATGAAAAGGTGACAATCTGACGGTAAATATTCGCTGCTCGCCCTGCCGAAGCCTTATCTGTATCTACAAAATTTTCAGGGTTAATTACATTCTTAAAATCTCCCTAATTTCACTTGAAAAGAGAGGTTTGTCAATCTGTAAACGCTTCTCTTCAGCTAAAATCTCCAATGCATTATCTTGATGCAACACTTCATGCAGCTCCAATACCGTTGCTTTTCACAAGTAATGTTTTCAGTAATCATATCACCTGCTAATTGCTTCTTATCAATCCAGATAAGAAACCTATCAAACAAGTTCCAGTTGATTCGGCAATGTAAGCACCCGTTTTGCAATGTCAAATGCTTTGATATCTTCTTTTTTATCGTTCAAAATTTTAGCAGTACCAATTGTGGATATTGTAGTACAATTCTACACTTTTGGTATATCTTGTTATGCTTTGTAACAATTTCCATTTTTCACTTCTCCGGTAATCATCTACTTGCCCTCTTTCTTAATCATTTACGATGCCATTGTCACAATATTGCTAATTTTACAATGCAGCATAAAATGCTCTTATATTAACTAGGGATCACAACTCTACAAAAAACTCGGTTACAACTGTAATAAAAAAAAAAAAAAAATTCCAATTACACGTGCAATTAGTTATCCTCCTGCTGCTGTTGTTTGAGAGGTGGGAGGTTTGCAA